>NC_041384.1:420374925-420392559 GCF_002162155.2 Triticum dicoccoides
ACGTGATACCGATGATGTGATCGTTGACACTGATGAAGACTCAATGTTATCTTCAAAAGTGCCAGGCAAGCAAAACCCCCTTGTTCATTCCGATAAAATCCCACTCTCTCGCTCCTGCTCTCTTTTACTGCATTAGGACAACAACGACATATCTGTTACTTGCTGCGGTAGCTGAACCCCCTTTATCCTTTGCATGACCTGTCATTGCCACAGTAAATAGATGAAACCCACTAGCATGAGTAGGAGTTGTTTGAGCCCTGATGTGCCTACTCATTCATGTTTGTTTGTCATGCCTGCTACTGCTTAGAGTTGAGTCAGGTCTGATTCATCGGGGATGAATCAGAGGTGTGTGAACATGTCCTACTGTGTGTGAGCTAAGTGTGTGAACACGATTTGGTAAAGGTAGCGGTGAGAGGCCATGTAGGAGTACATGGTGGGTTGTCTCATTGCAGCCGTCCTCAGGAACTGAGTTCTGTGTTTGTGATCCATGATTCAGCTACTACCACGCATTGGGCCCGAAACCAATGGACCCTCTCGGCTTCTTGATCACCCTTGTCCTCTGTCCAGGAGTTGCAAGTAGTTTCTGGTGTTTGTAGTATGCTGGAGGCCATGGGCAGCGCTGACCGTAGGGGTGGGCTGTGATGCGGTAGGCACGTGGCACGGTGTACCGGGCGCCCGTTTGGTGTCCCGGGAACCCTGTTCACATCGTTTGGGGCTGTGAGGGAAACTCCGGCCGGATCTCCTCATGGATGGAACCCGAATAGGCGATAAACCTGGACTAGAGACTTAGGTGATTAGGTAGGTCGTGGCCGACACCCACGTTGGGCTTCCGCTTGAAGGTTGCCGAGTACATGTCGTGTAAACGGCGGTAAGTGGTGAGAGCGTGTGTGAAGAAGTACACCCCTGCAGGGTTAACATCATCTATTCGAATAGCCGTGTCCGCGGAAAAGGACTTCTGGGTTGCTTATATCAGTTCATAGACAAGTGAAAGTGGATACTCTAAAATACGCAAGATAAGCGTGAGTGCTATGGATGGCGTTCTCGTAGGGAGACGGGAGCGGATCCATAGTGGTGTATTGATATGGTGAATATGTGGACTCGTGTGCGCCACCTCAAAAGAGTCGCTTGCAGTCGTAGTTTAGTATAGCCACCGAGTCAAAGCTGGCTTGCTGCAGTTAAACCCCACCATCCCCTTGTTGAAAATGATGCATATGTAGTTAGTTCTGATGTAAGTCTTGCTGGGTACATTTGTACTCACGTTTGCCTATTTTATGTTTTGCAGATAAACTTCAGTCTCACTAGTAGTTCCGCTTGGACTTCGACGTTTAGCTTGTTACCTCAGCTACGATCTTGTGCCCTCGGCAGTATCTGGCAGATAGTCAGGCTTCTCAGCCTTTTTCATTTATAGTGGTCTGTACTCAGACATGATAGTTTCCGCTTGTGCTTTGACTTGTATGCTCTGATTGTTGGGTCATGAGACCCATGTTTGTAATATCTCGCTCCTCGGAGCCTATTGAATAAATTACTTGAGTCGTAGAGTCATGTTGTGATGCCATGTTGTATTTGCACATATCGAGCATATTGTGTGTATGCTATTGAAATGCTTGGTATGTGTGGGATCTGACCATCTAGTTGTTTATCTTTAGTAGCCTCTCTTACCGGGAAATGTCTCCTAGTGTTTCCACCGAGCCATGGTAGCTTGCTACTGCTCCGGAACACTTAGGCTGGCCGGCATGTGTCCTTCTTCGTTCCTGTGTCTGTCCCTTCGGGGAAATGTCATGCTTTGAGTACCGGAGTCCTGTTAGCCCGCTACAGCCCGGTTTACCGGAGTCCTGCTAGCCCAGTGCTACAGCCCGGACCCACTTGCTGATGACCGACACGTTCGAAGCTGGGTCATGGATGCCTGTCCCTGTAAGTCTGTGCCACTTTGGGTTTACGACTAGTCATGTCAGCCCGGGCTCCTTATCATATGGATGCTAGCGACACTATCATATACGTGAGCCAAAAGGCGCAAACGGTCCCGGGCAAAGGTAAGGCGACACCCGTGGGGATACCGTGCGTGAGGCCGCAAAGTGATATGAGGTGTTACCGGCTAGATCGATGTGACATCGAGTCGGGGTCCTGACAGTGTTGGTATAGAGGCCATGTAGGAGTACATGGTGGGTTGTCTCATTGAAGCCGTCCTCAGGAACTGAGTTCTGTGTTTGTGATCCATGATTCAGCTACTACCATACATTGGGCCCTGAAATATGACCCCGCTCGACTTCTTATTCACCCTAGTCCTCTGTCCAGGAGTTGCAAGTAGTTTCTGGTGTTTGTAGCTTACTGGAGGCCGTGGACAGCGCTGACCGTAGGGGTGGGCTGTGATGCGGTAGGTACGTGGCACGGTGTACCGGATGCCCGTTTGGTATCTCGGGAACCCTGTTCACATCGTTTGGGGCTGTGAGCGAAACTCCGGCCGGATCTCCTCATGGATGGAACCCGAATAGGCGATAAACCTGGACTAGAGACTTGAGTGTTTAGGTAGGTCGTGGTCTACACCCACGTCGGCTTTCGCTTGAAGTCTGCCGAGCACATGTCGTGTGCAGACGCTAAGTGGTGGAAACATGTATGAAGAAGTACACCCCTGCAGGGTTAACATCATCTATTCGAATAGCCGTGTCCGCGGTAAAGGACTTCTGGGTTGCTTATATCAGTTCATGGACAAGTGAAAGTGGATACTCTAAAATACGCAAGATAAGCGTGAGTGCTATGGATGGCGTTCTCGTAGGGAGACGGGAGCGGATCCATAGTGGTGTATTGATATGGTGAATATGTGGACTCGTGTGCGCCACCTCAAAAGATTCACTTGCAGTCGTAGTTAGGATAGCCACCGAGTCAAAGCTGGCTTGCTGCAGTTAAACCCCACCACCCCTTTGTTGATAATGATGCATATGTAGATAGTTCTGATGTAAGTCTTGCTGGGTACATTTGTACTCACGTTTGCCTATTTTATGTTTTTGCAGAGAGACTTCAGTCTCACTAGTAGTTCCGCTTGGACTTCGACGTTTAGCTTGATACCTCAGCTACGATCTTGTGCCCTCGGCAGGATCTGGTAGATAGTCAGGCTTCTCAGCCTTTTTCATTTATAGATGTCTGTACTCAGACATGATAGCTTCCGCTTGTGCTTTGATTTGTATGCTCTGATTGTTGGGTCATGAGACCCCTGTTTGTAATATCTCGCTCCTCGGAGCCTATTGAATAAGTACTTGTGTCGTAGAGTCATGTTGTGATGCTTCGTTGTATTTGCACATATCGAGCATATTGTGTGTATGATTGAAATGCTTGGTATGTGTGGGATCTGACTATCTAGTTGTTTATCTTTAGTAGCCTCTCTTACCGGGAAATGTCTCCTAGTGTTACCGCTGAGCCATGGTAGCTTGCTACTGCTCTGGAACACTTAGGCCGGCCGGCATGTGTCCTTCTTCGTTCCTGTGTCTGTCCCTTCGGGGAAATGTCACGCTTTGAGTACCGGAGTCCTGTTAGCCCGCTACAGCCCGGTTTACCGGAGTCCTGCTAGCCCAGTGCTACAGCCCGGACCCACTTGCTGATGACCGACACGTTCGAAGCTGGGTCATGGATGCCTGTCCCTGTAAGTCTGTGCCACTTTGGGTTTACGACTAGTCATGTCAGCCCGGGCTCCTTATCATATGGATGCTAGCGACACTATCATATACGTGAGCCAAAAGGCGCAAACGGTCCCGGCAAAGGTAAGGCGACACCCGTGGGGATACCGTGCGTGAGGCCGCAAAGTGATATGAGGTGTTACCGGCTAGATCGATGTGACATCGAGTCGGGGTCCTGACACTAGGTGTCTTATTGAAGAATTGCCCACCAAAGATGGCAATACTTAGATCTATCCTTGTTTTTATGCCTAGCTAGGGGCGTTAAAGAATAGCGCTTGTTGGGAGGCAACCCAATTTTATTTTTATTCCTTGCTTTTTGCTATTGTTTAGTAATAAATAATTTATCTAGTATCTGTTTTTGTTGTGTTTTTTGTGTTTAATTAGTGTTTGTGCCAAGTAGAACCGTTGGGTAGACCTGGGGAAAGTCTTTTTGATCTTGCTGTAAAAAACAGAAACTTTAGCGCTCACGAGAATTGCTGCCATTTTTATTTCAAGAGTGATATTTAGTTAATTATTTTTGAAGATGATTAATAGATAAATTCCTCACGTACAGAAATTTATTTTAGGACTTTTGGGGTTCCAGAATTGGTCGAAACCTCCTGATTACTACAGACTGCTCTGTTTTTGACAGATTCTGTTTTTCGTGTGTTGTTTGCTTATTTTGATGAATCTATGGCTAGTAAAAGAGTTTATAAACCATAGAGAGGTTGGAATAAAGTAGGTTTAACACCAATATAAATCAAGAATGAGTTAATTACAGTACCTTGGAGTGGTGTTTTGTTTTCTTTCGCTAACGGAGCTCACGAGATTTTCTATTAAGTTTTGCGTTGTGAAGTTTTCAAGTTTTGGGTAAAGATTTGATGGATTATGGAACAAGGAGTGGCAAGAGACTAAGCTTGGGGATGCCCATGGCACCCCTTATATAATCTAAGGACACCAAAAATCCAAATATTGGGGATGCCCCGGAAGGCATCCCCTCTTTCGTCTTCGTCCATCGGTAACTTTACTTGGAGCTATATTTTTATTCACCACATGATGTGTTTTGCTTGGAGCGTCTTCTATGATTTGAGTTTTTGCTTTTTAGTTTACCACAATCATCCTTTCTGTACACACCTTTCGAGAGAGACACACATGATTCGGAATTCATTAGAATACTCTATGTGCTTCACTTATATCTTTTGAACTATATAGTTTTTGCTCTAGTACTTCACTTACATCTTTTAGAGCAGGGTGGTGGATTTGTTTTATAGAAATTATTGTTCTCTCATGCTTCACTTATATTATTTTGAGAGTCCTACAAAACAGCATGGTAATTTGCTTTAATTGTGAAATGAGTCCTAATATGCTAGGTATTCAAGATTAGTAAAAACTTTCTTATGAGTGTGTTGAATACTAAGAGAAGCTTGATGCTTGATAATTGTTTTGAGATATGGAGGTAGTGATATTAAAGTTGTGCTAGTTGAGTAGTTGTGAATTTGAGAAATACTTGTGTTGAAGTTTGCAAGTCCCGTAGCATGCACGTATGGTAAACGTTGTGTAACAAATTTTAAACATGAGGTGTTCTTTGATTGTCCTCCTTATGAGTGGTGGTCCGGGACGAGCGATGGTCTTTTCCTACCAATCTATCCCCCTAGGAGCATGTGCGTAGTGCTTGGTTTTTGATGACTTGTAGATTTTTGCAATAAGTATGTGAGTTCTTTATGACTAATGTTGAGTCCATGGATTATACGCACTCTTAACCTTCCATCATTGCTAGCCTCTTCGGTACCGTGCATTGCCCTTTCTCACCTTGAGAGTTGGTGCAATCTTCGCCTGTGCATCCAAACCCCGTGATACGATATGCCCTATCACACATAAGCCTCCTTATATCTTCCTCAAAACATCCACCATACCTACCTATTATGGCATTTCCATAGCCATTCCGAGATATATTGCCATGCAACTTTCCACCGTTCTGTTTATCATGACACGTTCATCATTGTCATATTGCCTTGCATGATCATGTAGTTGACATCGTATTTGTGGCAAAGCCACCATGCATATTATTTCATACATGTCACTCTTGATTCATTTCCCATCCCGGTACACCGCCAGAGGCATTCATATAAAGTTATACCTTATTCTAGCATCGAGTTGTAAATGAATAGAAGTGTGATGATCATCATTCATAGAGCATTGTCCCAAAAAAAGAGAAAGGCCAAAAAAGGCCCAAAAAAGAAAATAAAAAGGGGCAATGCTACTATCTTTTTTCATACTTGTGCTTCAAAGTAGCACCATGGTTTTTATGATAGATAGTCTCTTGTTTTGTCACTTTCATATACTAGTGGGAATTTTTCGTTATAGAACTTGGCTTGTATATTCCAACAATGGGCTTCCTCAAATGCCCTAGGTCTACGTGAGCAAGCAAGTTGGATGCACACCCACTTAGTTTCTTTTGTTGAGCTTTCATACATTTATAGCTCTTCATAGCCCGTTGATTAGCCGTGTTGATGTGAGACTTTCTCCTTTTTTTTGTCTTCTCCGCATAACCCCCATCATTATATTCTATTCCACCCATAGTGCTATATCCATGGCTCACGTTCATGTATTGCGTGAAAGTTGAAAAAGTTTGAGATTACTAAAGTATGAAACAATTGCTTGGCTTGTCATCGGGGTTGTGCATGATGAGAGCATTCTTGTGTGACGAAAATGGAGCATGACCAAACTATATGATTTTGTAGGGATGAACTTTCTTTGGCCATGTTATTTTGAGAAGACATAATTGCTTAGTTAGTATGCTTGAAGTATTATTACTTTTATGTCAATATTAAACTTTTATTTTGAATCTTTTGATCTGAATATTCATATCACAATTAAGAGGGTTACATTGAAAATTATGCCAAGTAGCATTCCACATCAAACATTCTGTTTTTATCATTTACCTACTCGAGGATGAGCGGGAATTAAGCTTGGGGATGCTTGATACGTCTCCAACGTATCTATAATTTTTTATTGTTCCATGCTATGTTATATTCTGTTTTAGATGTTTATTGGGCTTTATTATATACTTTTATATTATTTTTGGGACTAACCTATTAACCGGAGGCCCAGCCCAAATTGTTGTTTTTTGCCTATTTCAGTGTTTCGAAGGAAAAGGATATCAAACGGAGTCCAAACGGAATGAAACCTTCGGGAACGTGATTTTAGGAACAAACATGATCCAGAGGACTTGGAGTCTATGTAAAGCAAACAACGAGGAAGGCACGAGGCAGGGGGCGCACCCACCTCCCCCAGGCGCGCCCTCCACCCTCGTGGGCCCCTCGTTGCTCCACCGACGTACTTATTCCTCCTATATATACCCATATACCCTAGAAACATCAGATACGGAGCCAAAACCCTATTTCCACCGCCGCAACCTTCTGTACCCGTGAGATCCCACCTTGGGGCCTTTTCCGGCGCTCCGCCGAAGGGGCATTGATCATGGAGGGCTTCTACATCAACACCATAGGCTCTCCGATGATGTGTGAGTAGTTTACCTCAGACCTTCGGGTCCATAGTTATTAGCTAGATGGCTTCTTCTCTCTCTTTGGATCTCAATACAAAGTTCTCCTCGATCTTCTTGGAGATCTATTTGATGTAATCTTCTTTTGCGGTGTGTTTGTCGAGATCCGATGAATTGTGGGTTTATGATCAAGTTTATCTATGAACAACATTTGAATCTCCTCTGAATTCTTTTATGTATGATTGGTTATCTTTGCAAGTCTCTTCGAATTATCAGTTTGGTTTGGCCTACTAGATTGATCTTTCTTGCAATGGGAGAAGTGCTTAGCTTTGGGTTCAATCTTGTGGTGTCCTTTCCCAGTGACCGCAGGGGTAGCAAGGCACATATTGTATTGTTGCCCTCGAGGATAAAAAGATGGGGTTTATATCATATTGCATGATTGTATCCCTCTACATCATGTCATCTTACTTAAAGCATTACTCTGTTCTTATGAACTTAATACTCTAGATGCATACTAGATAGCGGTCGATGTGTGGAGTAATAGTAGTAGATGCGGAATCGTTTCGGTCTACTTGTCTCGTACGTGATGCCTACATACATGATCATACCTAGATATTCTCATAACTATGCTCAATTCTATCAATTGCTCGACAGTAATTCATTTATCGACCGTAATACTTATGCTCTCGAGAGAAGCCACTAGTGAAACCTATGGCCCTCGGGTCTATCTTCCATCATATTAATCTTCCAACACTTAGCTATTTCTATTGCCGTTTATTTTACTTTGCATCTTTATTTCTCTTTATCATAAAAATACCAAAAATATTATCTTATCATATCTATCAGATCTCACTCTCGTAAGTGACTGTGAAGGGATTGACAACCCCTTTATCGTGTTGGTTGCGAGGTTCTTATTTGTTTGTATAGGTCTGTGGGACTCGGGCGTGATGTCCTACTGGATTGATACCTTGGTTCTCAAAAACTGAGGGAAATACTTACGCTACTTTACTGCATCACCCTTTCCTCTTCGAGGGAAACCAACGTAGTGCTCAAGAGGTAGCACCTATGTATCAAATGGCATCTCTTTCTCTATAGGAATTGAGATGCATGTCATCTCACTTCCTATGATTTTCATATTCCTATAAAATTCCTATCCTATGAACCAAAGGAGGCCTTTGCTGGAGTAACTACTGTAGCTAGCTGTACTGCTGGTACAGTAGTTTTCTTCAAGAAGCGGAATTCAACAAAGTCATGATGGTTCCTTCATCCGAGCAACTTCACAGTGGGTAAGGTTGGGCCTGTGATTTGATGGCTCATTAGTAATTACTATGGTGCGGCGACCGGGGTGACTCTCCCTTGGAGTTCTGCGGGCATGGCAAGTGGACCAGGATGGTCGACGTCCCACATGTCGGCGAGCGGAAGTATTCTTTCCGATATCGAGGAGCAAGGAAACCACGTGGTATAGTATCACTGGTGATTTATATTTATTTTTTATTTCTAATGAATGCTAGCGTTTCAACTCTTATGACAAAGGAGTGCCAAACACAACGCACGTGCTGGATGTCGCACACGTCAGTGAAAGGAGTGGGACATGAACAACATGGTAGAGCGTCTCCACTTCTGGGTCGGAGACCACACGTAGTAGTACTACTGTACTAGTGGTATGAACGATACAAAGTGCGACCCGAAGAGAAAGACATGTCTAGTTGGAAGGTCTCGGGGCATACACGTAAACAAATATAAAACCTAATATGTGCCTCCAATTAATATAGTAGTAGTAGAGTACTTAGTCACGTACTCCATAACATCACCGGGCATTGCACATACAACATTTAGTGGTAGTAAGAGACAAATGCCTACATGCCATGCATGTTCTTACTATTTGTGCCTTTCTACTTCACTTACTATGCTACATTACACAGGTTCACACGTCCACTCCTGGGTACATGTCCATCTTGTAGTTCCAGTCCCACGTGTTCTTCATATAGATGGAATGATCCTTGCATAACACATGCACCTTGATGCTAGATGTGTTTCGTGTTGGCAAAAGGATGAACAAAGCTCACGCAAGAAATAGAGTGGAAGAACATAGATTCCCGACGACCGAGGGGTGGAGCGTCTTGCACTCATAATATTTTATATTATTCAGCGATATAAAATCAACAAATCATCTCCACAATGGACTAGAAGAGTATGAAACACGGCAGCCCAGTGTAGTTACATCATACTAGTACATGGCTAACCCACGCTATCACCATATTTCTTGGCTTCCGTGCGACACCTATCTCTAGTAATCCAGCAGCCCGTAGCGCTTCTCCCTCCTCGTCTCTCTCAAAGTGCGGCGGGCTGGCGTTTTTGCCGTCTATTGAGGTAGGTTAACTCATCACATGTTAGCGACATGCCAAGAGCATTCTAAAAAAGTTTCCTTTCATGTTCCGTTTTCAAAAAGAAAAAAATCCTTTCACGTACGAATTTGACCGTATGCTTTGAGAAACTTGCATGTCCTATACTGCTCCTGTTTGGATACTCTAACTTAGCTAGAGGTTAGACTAACTCATGACTAACCCTGAACTAACTGTAGCCAAAGAGGTGTTTGGGTGACAGGGTTAGATTGACAATAAATGCACTTGATGGAGAGAGAGAGGTGATTTTTCAGTGGTCCCAATGAGAACTATCTTCAGTTAGCACCTCTTGGGTGGGATAGTTTTTTTGGTGGGTTCGGTGCAACTTGCTCCAATTTAAACTCTCATGCTTGGATACTTTAGGGCTATTTGAGCCCCAACTAGCTCAAACTAACTCTACCCCATGGATCCAAACAGGGCCTATGGCCAGCCTCGACGCGGAGTAGTTGGTGCACCGGGAAGCGGCGCTCTCTCGACCGTCACGCCGCTTCAAAGTCGGCGCCAGTGAGAGGTCACCTCCGCTCTGGTCGGGCATTAATGCGGCACTGACACTCCAGGGCGACGCTGACCATTTCACGTGGGAAGCACGCGCTGGCAAGGGAGTATAGGTTTTGAACCGTTTCATGTGTAGTACTGGTAGTTTGCAAAACTACTCAATTATTGCACTCAGTTTCCTAAGAAATTGTGTAAAAAACGTTACTCCACAGCCCGCTTCCCTTCTCCTTCCTCTTCCACCGCCCGCGCACGTCTGCGTGAAGCGACCGGTCAACCCTTATATAGGAGTGCTAGCACAAAAAGATGCATGCATGACCACTAAAATTTCCAGATTAAAGAGCCGCTCCGGCGGGAGTATGGCCTATGTTGTTACCTTCGGCCGGGCCATGGCTATCGAGCGACGGCGACTAGAGAAGAGGCGGTGGGAGGGGAATGAATGCAGCTACTGTTTGGGTTCGTCGTCCGACTTAAATAAATGCGCAGCATCACGTGTACCCACGGGTGCACAAATTGTAACATATGTGTCTGCTAAGTGGGCATCACGTAACTGGTGTGTGTGTGTGTGTGTGATTCTGAGAGACAGAGTGCGTGTGTGTGACTCTACTCTTCGGACATGTACTCAACCTTTTGCATCGGGATATAAGTATAATGGTATTTACTTTAGCTAGTGATTTACGTGGCCATGTTAACGTGGTTGTGTAAAAAAATGTCACTTCCTGCTCATGATTTGCGTTATATAATTACAAGCAAGATGCTCGTGCATTGCACGGAACATCAATATGCATTTTTTTACAAAACACATGTTGTGATTTACCCATGCAGGAGTAATCCCATGTGTAAAAACTAATGATATTTCGAGAGTTTTATCGGAAAAACTGGTATCTCGAGAATGTCATCGAAAAATGAAAGATGAGAGATAAGGTGAGGAGGAGTGGAGCGTGGTGGTGACTGGTGGTCAGAATGGGCGGAGGCATGGGGATGGACGGCACCGGCAGGCGGCAGCGGCCACCATGCTAGATTGTTCCGGAGACTTTCTTTTTTAATTTCTCAGCAATGAGGTATGGGAGATAAGGATGTGGAGAGAGGTGCGGCTATCTTTTGTAAAATTATCATAGTTTGCTTTCTATCCATCAGATATAGATCAGACGGTCTATATTACAAGATGGCAGGCACACCATCATCGCCAACTCGGTTTTTTATAAGGGTACAGATTATAAGTTTGCTAACTAGTAAAGTAAAGTGGAATTTGTCCATGTTATACAAGTAAATTAAGGTGATTGTTTATCATACGGGTAAGGGTGGATGAAGGGTGGTAGGAACAAATGCTCCGCCTAGAGCATGTGTGTGTGAGATGGAGTCTGTGTTTGTCTGTGTGTGTGTGTGAGAGAGAGAGAGAGATGGAGTCTTAGTGTGTGTGGGGGGTGCGTGGGTGGGTGGGTGCGTGCGTGCGTGCGTGTGTGTTTGTGTGTCGCGGGGTCCTCAATGGTGGATGTAATTTAAGTTTGCATGGCTTCATCATAGAGAGGTGATGTGTATGGCAGAGGCCACCAACGATGGGGTGTGAGAGAGAAAATGCCCGTAGAGAGGGAAGAGAAGGTGTGTGCGCGTGAGAGTAGTCGACATCGAGAGAACGTGTTTGTTCGAGAGACATCGAGGAAGACTACTGTATATCGATGGTGCATGTAGGCGGGAATTAAACGAAGCAATGATCTTATTGGTTTCGGGGATATAGGGGAAGAGTGAGAAGGGGGTAGCTACAAGGAGATTGTTAAGTGTGAGTGTGTGCTTTACCCATCCAGGCGGAAGTTATGTGCACACAAGAAGAGAACGATTCGATGTGGCATTAGGGTTGAGGGTAATTAACTACATATGGAGACATAGAGACCTTCAATGTGCATGTGTGAGAGGTATACATGTATGTGTGGGATGTGTGCGTGTGCGCGCGCGCATGATCGAGATAAAAGAAAGAAGACATAAGTCATAAGCTAAGATCAATGACATGGGAGAGACGGATCGGTATGACAATATGCATGCATGCGAGAATGCAGGGAAGAAGGCCCGACAATTGAGCATGTGTTTTTGTCTTTAAGAGATAGTGGCGTGGGCTGGAGCATGCATCTATGGCGAGCAGAGGGAGTGAGGCACAACGATTGTGCAAAAGAGATCAACCTATAAATGAAAGAAGGTTGATGGAGAAACAGATAAATAGAAAGATAAAGATGCTGCTAGTGTGCATTAGAGATAGGAGTCGAGTGGATCAGAAGGCTGAGTTATGGGTGTGGGTGTGAGAGAGATGAAAAAAGTGTGCATGTGACTCACATACAAACAAATATCGGAGAGAAATGAGATCCCGAGAGACTGAGTTTTGTGTCTGTGAGAGAGTAAGATATTTCAAAATGAGAGTGATAGCTAGAGAAACATATGAGGGAATGCAAGATATCTCTAGGGAGAGAGAGTGTGTGTGAGCGACATACAAGAGAACAGTGGAGAAATATGAGACCCTTGGAGACAGAGTTTGTGTTTGTGTGTGAGAAAGAGATATTTAAGAGGAAGAGTCGTAGGTTCTCATACCTAAGGAGCAAAAGACATCTCTGTATGAGGGGTGTGCGAGTGGCACACAGGGGAATAGTAGAGAGAAATGAGACCCCGGAAGACAAAGTTTTGTGTTTGTGTGAGACAAAGAGATTCCACATAGAGAATCATAGTTAGAGACACATAGCAGGGAGCGAGATATACTTAGAGAGAGATAGAGTGATGAAGGTCTAGGGAGAGAGTACCGTTAGTGTGTTACAAAGATAAAAGATCATTGTCGACATACAAGTAGCACGAGAGATACCCGAGAGACGATGAACACGTATAGGTATAGAGAGATAGTCCTATATAAGCATGAGTGATAGTTATATGAGACGAATATCTGGATTAAATGGGATTCAAATATTTAAACTGGAGATCACGACATCGATAATATCATAACGCAAATTGGTGTATCAAACATGCATATTCATTTGAATTTGGGGACACGTGTAATGTTATATAGTTTATCAATATTGGTGATCCATAGATTCTTTAATTAGAAAAAAATGCATGGTTTATATGCAATTAATGTCTAAACAGGATTACACTATATGTTGCATGTGTGAAAACACATTATACATGTTTGAGAAGTGAAAAAACAACGCATGAAACACACATTAATTGAAGTCAGTTAGCGAGGAATGCATACATTGGATTTCAACATAAAGTGGTTTCAAATATTTGAAAATCCAAATTGATGGATACAACCTTATGAATCTAAGATCATGCCATTTGTAAACCATATATGTATAAAGGGTGTTGTGCTTTTGAAAGTATATATAAAAAATGATGTATATATAATTTTATTCCAATCGAAAATGGATCCCACCCAAAAAAAATTAGAATACAAACGGGATTCGAATTGAGTTGGCACGGTAAACGTGCACTCTGCAAAATTTGAATGAAGCGGGGAAAGTCGCAGTAACCGCCCAAAACCAAAATCTGCGAGATGGAAATTACTACTGCCTATCCCTGCCACGCAAAGCCTATCTGCTCGATTTCTATAGGTTTCAATAGGGGTAGGTTTGTAATTTCACTCAAATGTGACATAACCGCCTCTCACCCGGATTCATACACGGTGGGCGCCAAAACACAGTGTGTCCTCGGTCGAAATCGACTCCCTCCCTGATTCATACACGGTGGGCGCCAAAAACAAACTCTCGTCGGCAAATATTTGGTGTATGCGAGATTACTGTCCTATCCCCAACCGACTAATATTGTTGTGATGAAGGAAATTTGAAACGGGGGCTAAGTTTGTAAATTTCCCCGCATTTGAGACAAGCACGCCCTGAAGACATGGTTCCCCCCTTCCTCTCCACCCCCATTTTCCCATTCGTACTCCGTGGGCGCCAAAACACCCTCTCCACCCCAGCCTCCTCCACCCGCCACCCCATCCACCGCCGTCCTCCTCCACCATGCCGGAGCTGATACCCCGACGCTGTCGTCCATTACAAGAAATCGACCTCTCTCATCCACGGCTTCGGACCGGGATCCTTGCATCCCGTCCTCTCGCTTCATCCCCGCCATTGTCCACCTTGCCGGCGCTGCTCCTACGACCGTCTCGTCCACCGTGCCCCGCCGCCACCGTCTACCCTCCTAGAACTGCTTCCACGCCGCCGACAGCCATCGCTACTGCAACACCGTCAAATTCTCATCAGATGCATACATGGCGCCGCACCAGAGGCGGTACTCTTTCCTATCTGCTCAACTTATTTATCGCAGCAAGAAAATAGATCGGCAATGCTTTACTCTGATTTCTTGTCCATCACTTACTTGCTAGTTGAAAGTAAACATTGGTTGTGAAGTTGCCTTTGTCCGGTTTGCACCTTCAGATCAGCCATGGCACGCTCAACACTATACTCCCAATGCTTATGGTTTTCCCCTTTTATATTCCACACTAGTTAAATCACAGTAGACTAAATTTCAAAATTGGGTTAGTCGATTTTTCAGAGCTCGCTGGAGTTCGCCGGTGCGAACGAAGGGGCTCGGGTGGGGACTTTGGTTGTGGGGGCGGTGGTGGGGCCTTGCCGAACGAATAAAACTCAACGCGGGTGGGGGCGGGGGTGGGGATGAGGGTGGCGGAGGAACACAGGCGGTGGGGGCCGGTGGTCCGGCCGACGGCCTGTGCGGTGTTCTGTATGGGAAGAACCAGAGATGAGGAAGAAGAAGGGTTAGGAGACGTACGATCTTCACCCAACCGCCTAAAATGGTCGACTGACCCAAATGACAAAAGTCACGCGAATTGCATGCAGACATGCCTTTATATTCAGTACCATCATCGTACCTGCTTAGCACTGCTCCTGAATCCATCAAGCTAAACAACATGCCACTCATAATTCCAAACTTTTTGCTCAAGTATGAATCTGATATGATGCTGACATTACTAAAACAGATAACATTTAATTGGTCAGCTAATGTTCCTACTTTACTTTTGAAAAAGCACGTGCACCACATATAGAGAGACAGCATGGAGTTGCTTTCTTAATGCGCTTTGGTTCATCATGTGTGGGCACTGTGCAACAAACATTTCATTATCCAAAATCTGCTTGCTCTTCTTTATCATGTTCCTCTTCCGTTCTTCTTTAATAAGTACTCTCTCCGTTCCTAAGTACAAGTCTTTGTATAGATTCCACCATGGACTACATGTGGAGCAAAATGACTGAATCTACACTCTAAAATGTATCTGGATACATCTGTATGTGATCCATAGTGGAAATCTCTACCAAGACTTATATTTTGGAACGGAGGGAGTATGATAGTAGTATAGTATGTTCCTTGTAGTGAAGATGAGTAGGGACATTTGCAGTGTAGAGGTATATACGGTCGGTTGGTATGGACACTTTGAACTCTTCGGGCCTCTTTGATTCGTAGGATTTTGTAAACATGGGAATAGGATTTGTAGTGGCATGCCCACTTGAATCCTATAAGAATAGCAAGGAAATGCGGGGAGTTGTGTCGCCTTTGAGAGTTACACTGATATTAATAGTACCACACCTTCAGTTGAAGAGAGCTGGTATCCTAAGCCTTTCTAGCCATACCGGCAATACTAGCACATATATTCCAGTAAGTTCCACTTTGCTGATTTTACTCTGATGCTTATGGTTTTCCCGTTATATCTACACTATTATCTGTGTAGCTGCTTTGTGTCGCACTAGCAGCAGTCCACTCTTGAAGCTAAACACCGCAATGACTTATAAAATTGGCACCAAGGCATTGAGTGCCATTCTGGATGCAATGAAACTCATACACTCCCCACCTATTGATTCTTGTTCAGAATATGATCCTAATGACTATTCTAACCTCAAGGAGTCAAAGGCAGATGGCCTGTCCTGTTCACCCATCAAGGTGTCTGTTCTAATTTCACAAGGTTTTATTGATTCCGCATATCTTGCATATGTTGTCTTGCATTTCTTTTACTTTGTTGCACCGCCATCTGCTTAGTTTACTCATCATATATGTCGAGATGCCATGCCAATCCATTATCAATACATTTTCCATCTGTCATCATACCATGCTTTTCCACTCAAATGCTGTTCTTGTGCATCAGACATCAAAAAGGAAGAGGGTGATTGCCGAACCTGAAGGAGCACCAGCATAGTCCTTGAAAAACGTGGTTGTGCCGGAGAAATCAGACATCACCCCACTTATATTGGTTGTACAACCTATGACACAAAACGTAGGACCGACTCCAGCAGACTGTACCCATACTTCACTAGCCACACCACTAGCCGCACCACACAGGACATGCACTCCAGCAAAAGGTATGCCGATTTCAGTTGCCATAGCACCAGCCATACCACAGAAAAATCCCACTCCAGCAAAAAGTGCAGCAAGTCCACCAGCCGAAGACCTATCCCAACTGCAGAGACGGCCAATTCCTGCAGATTGGAACCCCATTCCAGTTATTCCCAGTTTAAAAGACAATGCTTTCAATGTTGTTAGGGACTACGTGCATATATTCCCATCACGGGAAGATTATAGTGAAGACAAACACCATTTTCACATCTTCCTATCCCACTTACGTGTAAGTGCTATTATTCATGGTGATTATTTTCCTGTTTTCTGTTGATTGAACACATCAATGATTTACATTACATTGTTGTAAGTTGGTGAGGGTCAATCTGGATAGTCATGACGAGCAAAGCTTGCTTGCGCTTTTCAAGGAAGCATTGCAGCAGTATTGGTGTTACCTGAGGAAATCACACTTTGATGGCAAGTCTATAAATGAATTTCTGGTGAAGTCTCCTGTGCTAAATTTAGAAGACATTGAATGGAAAAACCTTGTTATGCACTGGTCTTGTTCCAAGGATGAAGTATTGTCTATGATATCGCATGACAATTTGACCTCCTACTTTTCCGCATGTGCCTTACGGATCTTTTTTGCAGGAAATCTGCTCGAAAAAGAATTTTGATTTGAAAAGAATGACAGGATATCGCAAATATGCTGCCCGCTGCTTTGCACTTGTTAGTACCTGTTGTCCTGTGTCACTGTACTTGCATACATACCTGGTTCATGTGACAGCAGTATGCATGATAGCTTGCTTATCAATTGTTCGCTCCAAATTATCTGATCTGTATGAATGGTTACATTAGTGTAGAATATATCCAATGCCGATGGAAATTTTTAGCTCTGCATTGTTCTTGTAAGTACTTGATGTCCTTTATCAGTGTACTTATATTGACAGGTAGTTGTTCATGTACCATCACTCTGCAGCTTATTTTCCTTTGCCCTCCATTTTCTACACATAAGATCTATATTTACTCTTACCATAAGGTTGGATAACACCGATGGTACTGAAGAAGTTTAGCTCTGCATTGCTCTTGGCTGTACCTTTTGCCTGTATCGCTGTACTTACATTTATAGCTACTTGCTTATGTAGCATCACTCTTCATCTTATCTTAAATATTCTCCATTTTTCTTATATTGTCACATATATATTTACTCTTAACAAAATGTAGAATAAAGGCAATGCTTATGAAGAAGATTCTGTGGTAAACTTCTTGAATTGCCCCCCCC
>NC_041384.1:420393328-420421278 GCF_002162155.2 Triticum dicoccoides
ATGGACAAGGGCTTTATAGAGCCTGCCTTCACCAATAATGTAAGTTTGTCCTTCTCAAGCCTTCAAACTTTGTTGTGTATATTTGGTTAGGCATGACTGCAATAGCTGTTTATTTTTGGTGTTTGCATCAAATTGCATGTTTAAAGTTTATTATGTACTCCAGTTCATAAACAAAAGTTTGTCCTTCTCAATTTAGTTTTCAGTTGTACAACCAAGTTCCTTCTTCATACCATGTAAATTAAACTATACAGAGCAAGTGATCTTATTTTGCCAATCTGAAATGGGATAAATTGACAGCACACTAACCATTGATACTTATGAGTTCTTGATCTGTAATCCAGTGGTGTCGTGAAGCTGCCAACTCCTTCACAATGTCATTTCCTGCCATGTCTTGACCTGAACAATACCATATTGTGTTAATGCTATTTTAAATTGTGTCACTTTATTCGTCGGTAAGAAATGTGATGAATTGTCAGCACTGATACTTATATGTGCAAAACCTATCATCTGTCTGCTTGTTTATCTTTTAGAGTGAGGAGGATATAAGTGTCAAATAAGTGCATTCTCACCAGCTTGCTCAGCTGCTTGCGCTGCAGCTCCCGAGCAGGGCTAACCTTTCTTGAACTCTATTGAAGTGTTGTCGGTTTTGTATATTATTTTGTCGGCGTGTTTAGTTGCACTGGTGGCGATCTTTGATGCCCAGTGTATGTAATCTGCTGTCTGCTTGTGCTTTATTATCATATTGGCGAACTTTGATGCCCAGTGGATGTAATATGCCGTAATTTCTTTATTGTATAGTCTAGGTTTTTTTATTATTCATGATGCTGCAGTTATTTTAGTGTATACATATCATGTCTTCGCAGTAAAATGGCCTAACCGTAAAATTACGGTACATAATCGGGCCATCATGCAAATCACCTTGTATGATCCGCATCATGGGCCCCGTCATCTTGGTCCGTTAATAGGCCTAAATGTAAACTAGCCCACTAGTAGATTCGGGCCTTTAATAGGCCGAGTAAACCGCCGGCCCTATTTTCTCAAGAAAACTCAATGGGCCTTTAGGAGGCTAAAAAGTAGGTTGGGCCTGAAATGTGCCGAACAGCTCACGGGCCAGCAGCAGGCTGAAATAGATCCCTGCCCATGAATGTGCCAATCAAATCATGGGCTTATAACAGGCCAAAATTGTCTCGGTCCTTGTTTAGCCCAATCAGATTATCGGCTGCGAGCAGGCCGGATGCAAACCGGACCATAGTTAGGCCCAACTATATGACGGGCTTTTAACAGGCCGAAATTAATATAGGGCCGAAATGTTAAATGGGCCCTTAATAGGCCGAAACTAATATCAGGCGGAATTACTAAATGGGCCTTTAGCAAGTGGGCCCAAAAGCATAGCGTCCAGTTGACGAGCCGAATCTGATATGTGCCATAATTTAGCCCAAAGCCTCTTAAAGGGCCGGACCTGATGTGGGCCGTAATTTGGCCCAGAACGTGGTATGCTTTTAAAGGGCCGGATCTCATATGGGCCATTATTAAGCCCGGAACATGGCAGGCCACTAATGGACCGGATCAAATATGGGCTGGCATTTGGCCCAAAACATGGCAGCCAGTTAATGGGCCGGCCTACTAGGGTCCTCAAAATCTTGTGGGCCTACAGCTGGGCCAGCCCATTAATGTCGGCGATATCTCGTGGGCCTTTAGCTGGGCCGACCCATTATGGTCCACAAAAATCTTGTGGGCCTTCACCTGGGCCGGCCCATTATGGCCCGCAAAAATCTTGTGGGCCTTTAGCTAGGCCGGCCCATTACGGCCCGCAAAATCTTGTGGGCCTTTAGCTGGGCCGGCCCATTATGGTCCACAAAATCTTATGGGCCTTTAGTTGGGCCGGCCCATTTAAACTTTATGGGCCACTTTTGGGCCGGTCCACGTGTTAACATATAATAGGCGCATCTCACCCATTGGATGAGTGACACGTGGGCCAACACAGAGCTGACATGTGTTTCCTATAGCTAATGATGATTTTACACGTGGATAATCCCCATTGATCCGGGCTGTTAACGGGTTATCGGATCCAAAACCGGACCCGATAGCTTAACGCCGTTCCGTTACGGTGGATGCCATGTGTCGGTCACCCTTGACGAAAGCACGTCCGTGACGCGCGATTTATCGTCATGGAAGTGGACACTTCCGTGATGATAAATTTGGTAATGTCACGGAACACTTCTACGACAGCACAGGTATGACTATCTTGATTCTGTCATAAATTTGTCATGGATGTACATGCATGACAGAAAACGTGACCTACTGTGACAAACACGTATCATCACGAAGGTGTATTTTTTGTAGTATTTGGAGCCCCTTCTACGTCCACGTTGATGTCTCGAAGGAGGTTTGGGGGTATCAACCATGTAAACATCATTGGATAGATGTTGCAGTCCACTTGTCGGTGTTTGTCAGCGAAGAAGTGGTCTCTCTAGGGCCGTCAACATCTTCATCCTTGTCGGTGGCCTCTGATAACCCACAAGTATAGGGGATCGCAACAGTTTTCGAGGATAGAGTATTCAACCCAAATTTATTGATTCGACACAAGGGGAGCCAAAGAATATTCTCAAGTATTAGCAGTTGAGTTATCAATTCAACCACACCTGAAAGACTTAATATCTGCAGCAAAGTAGTATGGAAGTAATGGTAACGGTGGAAAAAGTAACAATAGCAGTTTTGTAGCAATCGTAATAGTGGCAATGGAAAAGTAACGGAGCAAAGATCCATATGAAACGAACTCGTAGGCAATGGATCAATGATGGATAATTATGTCGGATGGCATTCATCATGGAATAGTTATAACCTAGGGTGACACAGAACTAGCTCCAATACATCAATATAATGTAGGCATGTATTCCAAATATAGTCTTATGTGCTTATGGAAAATAACTTGCATGACATCTTTTGTCCTACCCTCCTGTGGCAGCGAGGTCCTATTGGAATCTAAGGGATATTAAGGCCTCCTTTTAATAGAGAACTAGACCAAAGCATTAGTACTTAGCGAATACATGAAATCCTCAAACTATGGTCATCACCGGGAAGTGTCCCGACTATTGTCACTCCGGGGTTGCCGGATCATAACACGTAGTAGGTGACTATAACTTGAAAGATAGAATCAAGAACACAAATATATTCATGAAAACATAATAGGTTCAGATATGAAATCATGGCACTCAGGCCCTAGTGACAAGCATTAAGCATAGCAAAGTCCTAGCAACATCAATCTCAGAACATAGTGGATACTAGGGATCAAACACTAACAAAACTAACTTGATTACATGGTAAATATCATCCAACCCATCACCGTCTAGCAAGCCTACAATGGGATTACTCACGCATGATGGTGAGCATCATGAAATTGGTGATGGAGGATGGTTGATGATGACAATGGCGACAATTTCCCCTCTCCGGAGCCCAAAACGGACTCCAGATCTGCCCTCCCGAGGAAGAACAGGAGGTGGCGGCGGCTCCGTATCGTAAAACACGATGAATCCTTCTCTCTGATTTTTTTTCTCCCCGAACGTGAATATATGGAGTTGGAGTTGAGGTCAGTGGAGCTCCGTGTGACCCACAAGACAGGGGGCGTGCCCAGGGGGTAGGGCGGGCCCCACCCTTGTGGACAGGTGTTGGGTCCCCTATAGTTGATTCTTTCGCCAATATTTTTTATATATTCCAAAATATTCTCCGTGGATTTTCAGGTCATTCCGAGAACTTTTATTTCTGCACAAAAATAACAACATGGCAATTCTGCTGAAAACAGCGTCAGTCCGGGTTAGTTCCATTCAAATCATGCATATTAGAGTCCAAAACAATGGCAAAAGAGTTTGGAAAGGTAGAGACGATGGAGAGTATCAACTCCCCCAAGCTTAACCCATTGCTTGTCCTCAAGCAATTCAGTTGACAAACTGAAAGTGATAAAGGAAAACTTTTACAAACTCTATTTGATCTTGTTGTTGCAAATATGTAAAGCCAACATTCATGTTTTCAACAAAGATTATGAACTAACCATATTCACACTAACCTTTAGGTCTCACATTTACTCATATCAATGGCATAATCAACAAGCGAGCAATAATAATGAATCTTGGATGACAACACTTTTTCAAAACAATCATGATAGGATATAACAAGATGGTATCTTGCTAGCCCTTTCTGAGACCACAAAACATAAATGCAGAGCACCCCTGAAGATCAAGGACTGACTAAACATTATAATTGATGGTAAAAGAGATCCAGTCACAGTCATACTCAATATAAATTAATAACAACACATACAAATGATAGCGGTGCTCTCTAACTGGTGCTTTTTATAAGAGGATGATGACTAAACAATAAAATTAAATAGATAGGTCCTTCGTAGAGGGAAGCAGGGATTTGCAGAGGTACCAGAGCTCGAGTTTTTGAAACATAGATAAATAATATTTTGAGCGGTATGCTTTCATTGTCAACATAACAACCAAGAGATCTCGGTATCTTCCATACTGGATACATTATAGGCGGTTCCCAAGCACATTCCACGGCTGGTCCGAAACAACGAGTATCGTCCAACTAACAACAATCCTGGGGGAGTTTTGTTTGCAATTATATTTTGATTTGATTTGAGCACGGGACTAGGCATCCCAGTTACCAGCCATTTTCTCATGAATGATGAGCGGAGTCCACTCATTGTGAGAATAACCCGCCTAGCATGGAAGATACAGACAGCCCCCAGTCGCTACATGATCGATTTGGGCATACAAAATAGATTATCATTTGAAGGTTTAGAGTTTGGCACATGCAAATTTACTTGGAACGGCAGGTAAATACCACATAAAGGTAGGTATGGTGGACACATATGGAACAACTTTGGGTTTATGGAAGTGGATGCACAAGCAGTATTCCCGCTTAGTACAAGTGAAGGCTAGAAAAAGACTAGGGAGCGACCAACTAGAGAGCGACAACAGTCATAAACATGCACTGAGATTAACCAACATTGAATGCAAGCATGAGTAGGATATAAATCACCATGAACATAAATATCGTGGAGGCTTTGTTGATTTTGTTTCGACTACATGTGTGAACATGTGCCAAGTCAAGCCATTCGAATAATTCAAAGGAGGATACCATCCTATCATACCACATCACAACCATTTGAAAAGCATGTTGGCACGCAAGGTAAACCATTATAAACACCTAGCTAATTAAGCATGCATGAGTAACTATAATCTCTAATTGTCATTGCAAACATGTTTCATTCATAATAGGCTGAATCAGGAACGATGAACTAATCATATTTACAAAAACAAGATAGGTCGAGTTCATACCAGCTTTTTCTCATCTCAATCATTTCATCATATATCGTCATTATTGCCTTTCACTTGCACGACCGAACGGTGTGAATAATAATAATAGTGCATGTGCATTGGACTAAGCTGGAATCTGCAAACATTTATTCAAAGGAGAAGAAAAGGTAATATGGGATCTTTGTTAGATCAACAATAATGCATATGAGAGCCACTCAACATTTTCATCGTGGTCTTCTCCTCTTGACCCCCAAAGAAAAGAAAAGAATTTCAAAGAAACACACTGAAATGTTTTTGGAGTTTTGTTTTTCTGAAGAAGGTAAAACAAGAACGAGAAAAACTATTTACACGGGAAAGCTCCCAACAAGCAAAAAGAAGAACGAGAAATATTTTGGGGTTTTCTTTAATACTGCTACTAAATAAACATGGAATGGAAACTAAGCTACAACTAATTTTTTTTGGTTTTTCTCAAAGTTTTTCAAACACACAAGAAGAAAGCGAGAAAAAGAAATAAACTAATATGGATAGTATGAACACTGGCAACTGAAGTGAGTGTGTGAACATGAATGTAATGTCGGTAAGAAATACGTACTCCCCCAAGCTTAGGCTTTTGGCCTAAGTTGGTCTAAGCCCATGGATCAAAGTAGCCCTCTCCGTTGTAGGAAGGAGGATCCTGGGGGTTCCACTGGTTAGCGAGCTCCTACGGCTCCCACTGATAAACAGGCTCCTGATATGGATCAGGTGATGGCTCTGGCTCGCGAATTGGGGATCGCGTCCGCTCCCAGTATGCATAAATGTCCGTGGGCATGATGAGGTATGTGCCTGAATGAATATTGAACAAGGAAGGTGCAGGCAAGGTAATAATCTGACAAGTCTTTTCGTTAAATACCAGGATATAAATGAGTCTCTTTTCCTTATCATAGAGAATAAAATCATGTGCTACCATACTGTTATAGTCTAAGTATGAAGTGGGTAGTAGCATCTCCTCTCTCTCATCGTGCCTAATAGGTATCTCAAAGCGTCTAGCAAGGCGGGAAGCATAGATACTTCCAAAGATAGGACCCTTCGTACGGTGTAAACTCAACCGTCTCGCAACCATAGCACCTAAACTGAAAGTTCTATCACGAAGTAAAGCATGGCGCAAAATGGCAAGGTCAGGAGCACTAAGGCCTCCATTGTCCCCGCAACCAATTAAACATCTCCCCGCAAATAATGAGTAGTAGCGCAGAACAGGAAAATGTAAACTAGACACTCTCGCTTCTGACACCTTTCTGCTTTCCCCTATGGTAACTTCATCAATAAAATTTTCCACATCTCTAGGACGTGGCTCGTCGATGCTGCCCTCACAAGGTAATTTACAAACCTCACAAAAGTCATAAAGTGTCATCTCCTTATGCTCATCATATAAGTAAAATTCTACCGTGGGTGGTGATCTCCTAGCATGAAAATGAAAATTTTGCATGAAAGTGTTAGTGAGTAGGAGGTACTGATCACACTTATCATCGACAAAGTCAGTGATGCCTGCATTCCTAGACAAATAATAGAAATCCTCATAAATTACGGCCGCCTCCAAGAATGCTTCACATGGCCATTCACACGGACGAACCTCCGTTGTGTCAGAAAGATTGTACTTGGGATTTTCTTTCTCTTTTTCCTTAGAACCCCGACTTGAAGATCCTCTTAACAATCTCCTCATCATTTTCTTCCTCTGAACATTTCTGAAATTTTTAGTGACTCAAAATAAAAGTGAACCAAACTCAAGAAAATTGATAGCAACTACTCCTACAAGTGTCTAGAAGCTATATCATGCATCAAAACTACTTTGGACCATATAAATTTGACATGGAAGCTCAAGAAAAAGGTCACCACAGCAGCAAAAATTTGCAATAAATAAAGCACTAGAACAAAAACTAATTGGACCATTGGAGGAGTAACATACCGAAGAACAATCCCCCAAAACTGTTTTGCAAATGGAGCTTTGCACAAGGAGATCGAAAATGGCAACAAGATGAGCAAGAACACGGGTTTGAGCTACGACATATTTTTTTCTAGAGGAAGACAAAGTGGAGGGGTACTGGAATAAGTGGAGGGGGCCCACGTGGGACCCACAAGGCAGGGGCACGCCCTCCACCCTTGTGGCCCACTGGTGCAAGTTTAGTTCCAAAAATTCTCAAATATTCTATAAAAAATCATACTAAATTTTCAGGGCATTTGGAGAACTTTTATTTTCAGGACATTTTTTATTTCACGAATAATTCAGAAAATAGACAGAAATACTATTTTGCTTTATTTAATCTAAATAACAGAAAGTAAAAAGTGGGTACAGAAAGTTGTGCTTTCTAGATTCATCCATCTCATGCTCATCAAAAGGAATCCATTAACAAGGTTGATCAAGTCTTATAAGAAACTTCTTCCGAATGACATGAAACCGGAGAATTTTCGAATAACACTAGGTTACCTCAACGGGAATATGCATGTCCCTAACAATAAGAATAACATATTTCTTTTTGATAGTAGGAAGAGGGAATTCAAAACCTCCAATTAGTTGATTTTTTCCAATAGAATTGATACTATGAACTTGAGGTTGTTTCTTCAGAAAGTGTATCGTATGCTCATTACCATTAACATGAAAAGTGACATTGCCTTTTTTGCAATCAATAACAGCCCCTGGGGTATTCAAAAGGGTCTGCCAAGGATGGTCGACATATTGTCGTCCTCAGGAATATCAAGAATAACAAAGTTCGTTAAGATAGTAACGTTTGCAACCACAACAGGCACATCCTCACAAATACCGATGGGTATAGCAGTTGATTTATTAGCTATTTGCAAAGAGATTCCAGTAGGTGTCAACTTATTCAATTCAAGTCTATGATATAAAGAGAAAGGCATAACACTAACACCAGCTCCAAGATCACATAAAGCAGTTCTAACATAGTTTCTTTTAATGGAGCATGGTATAGCTGGTACTCCTGGATCTCCAAGTTTCTTTGGTATTCCATCCTTAAAAGTATAACTAGCAAGCATGGTGAAAATTTCAGCCTCCGGTATCTTTCTTTTATTTTTAACAATATCTTTCATATACTTGGCATACAGAGGCATTTTAAGCATATCAGTTAAATGCATACACAAAAAGGTAGGTCTAATCATTTCAGCAAAGCGCTCAAAATCCTCATCGTCCTTTTTCTTGGATGGTTTAGGAGGAAAGGTCATGAGTTTCTGAACCCATGGTTCTATTTCTCTACCATGTTTCCTAGCAACGAAGTCTCTCTTATCATAAGGTCGATTCTTTGATTGTGGGTTATCAAGATCAACAACAGGTTCAATCTCTACATCATTATCATTACTAGATTGAACATCAACATGAACATCATTATTAACATTATCACTAGGTTCATGTTCATCACCAGATTGTGTCTCAGCATCAGAAATAGAAATATCATTGGGATTCTCAAGTGTGTCTATAACAGGTTCACTAGAAGCATGCAAAGTCCTATCAGTTTTCTTTTTCTTATTATCACTAGGACTAGGTGCATCAATATTAATTCTTTGAGAATCTTGCTCAACTCTCTTACGATGGCCTTTAGGATACAAAGGTTCCTTTGTCATCTTACCACCTCTAGTCATAACCCTAACAACATTATCATTATTCTTACTATTCAGCTCATTAAGCAAATCATCATGTGCCTTAAGTACTTGTTCTACTTGAGTTCTAACCATGGAAGCATGTTTACTAATAAGCTTAAGATCATTAATAGTTCTACTCATATAATCACTCAAGTGGTCAAGCATGTGAGCATTATGTTTCAATTGTCTACTAACATAAGCATTGAAATTTTCTTGTTTCACAATAAAATTATCAAACTTATCCAAGCATTGACTAGCAGACTTATTATGAGGAATGTCACCTTCATTAAATCTATAAAGAGAGTTTACCTCTAATACCTGTGTCGAGTTATCAAGACCATGTATTTCTTCAATAGGCGGTAAATTCTTAAGATCTTCAGCTTTCATACCTTTTTCTTTCATAGATTTCTTTGCCTCTTGCATATCTTCAGGATTGAGAAATAGAATACCTCTTTTATTCGGAGTTGGCTTAGGAGTTGGTTCAGGTAGTGTCCAATCATTATCATTACTCAAAATATTATTCAATAGCAATTCAGCTTGCTCAATAGTTCTTTCCTTGAAAACACAACCAGCACAACTATCCACGTGGCCTCTGGAAGCATTGGTTAGTCCATTATAAAAGAAATCAAGTATTTCATTTTTCTTGAGAGGATGGTCAGGCAAAGCATTAAGTAATTGGATAAGCCTCCCCCAAGCTTGTGGGAGACTCTCTTCTTCAAATTGCACAAAGTTAAATATTTCCTTTAAAGCAACTTATTTCTTATGAGTAGGGAAATATTTTTCAGAGAAGTAGTAAATCATATCCTGGGGACTACACACACAACCAGGAGCAAGAGAATTAAACCATAACTTAGCATCACCTTTTAATGAGAAAGGAAAGGACTTAAGAATATAGTAATAGCGATTTTTTCCTCATGAGCAAATAGGGTAGCTATATCATTCAATTTAGTAAGATGTGCCACAACAGCTTCAGATTCATAACATGGAAAGGATCATATTCAACCAAAGTAATTAACTCAGGATCGACAGAGAATTAGTAATCCTTATCATTAACAAAGATAGGTGAAGTTGCAAATTTAGGATCATATTGCATTCTAGCATTCAAAGATTTTTCTTTCAGCTTAGCTAACAGTTTCTTAAGATCCTCTCTATCATTGTAAGCAAAAAGTCTCTAGCAGTTTCTTCATCCATAATATAACCCTCAGGTACAACATGCAATTCATATTTAGGGGGAGAATCATAATCTTCAGTTTCAATAATATCATCAATTTCAGTAATTTCATTCTCTCTAACCCTAGCAAGTTGTTCACACTACTGCGACACTATGATCAAAGACCCTTTGACGAAACTGTGTGCGATGCATTAATCGCAAATGGTGATGTAAAAAACCATTCAAAAATATGCAAAACATTTGTGATGAAGGCTACATCAAACACGATTCATATTTTAGTTGCGTGTGCGATGAGCGGCATACAGTTTAGTTCAATTAACTATTTATGATGTGGCAGAATAAAAGAAACGGACAACCAAATGAAGGCGTGTGTGATATAATGCATACAGTTCACTTGGATGAACTGTTTGTGATTAGGAAACACAAAAGAAATAGTCAGCCAGATCAAGGTGTGTGCGATATACGGCATATAGTTCACTTGAATGAACTGTTTCGAATTAGGCAACACAACAGAAACGGTTCAACCAGATCAAGGTGTGTGCAATTGAGGGCATACAGTTCATTCCGATAAACTGTTTGTGTTGAGGCAAGAGAACATAAATGTTTCACATAAACAATATGTGTGTAATACGCGGCAAACATACAATTACATAGGTGCTAGTACACACATGACATTTCCACACACCAAAGTAAACTATTACATGCATAATTAACTAGGATAAACGATCATCTAACCATCATCTACCTCTTGTGCTAGTTCGACGTTCCTTCTATGCTAAGTTTCCATTAATTGATGGCATTTTATGAACATACCACTATTTCCTGCCATTTCCTCACCGGTTTCCTGCCACCTAGTGATATTGCGCATAAACCTAGGCGGCACGCGATGCACGGAGGCACAAGTGCAGCCTGTAGCACATCCACAATTTCCAAGCATGCGAACCCACCAAAGCGTTGCCTCCGCCATCAACCTCGTCGACGAGGAAAATGAGCAGGCACCACTGTCGGTGTCAAAACCGGCGGATCTCGGGTAGGGGGTCCCGAACTGTGCGTCTAGGATCGATGGTAACAGGAGACGGGGGACACGATGTTTACCCAGGTTCAGGCCCTCTCTATGGAGGTAATACCCTACTTCCTGCTTGATTGATCTTGATGAATATGAGTGTTACAAGAGTTGATCTACCACGAGATCGTAATGGCTAAACCCTAGAAGTCTATCCTATGAGTATATGGTAATGAATCTATCCTATCCAGACTATGCCCTCCGGTTTATATAGACACCGGAGAGATATAGGGTTACATGGAGTCGGTTACATAGGAGGGAATCTTCATAGTCGGCCGCCAAGCTTGCCTTCCACGCCAAGGAGAGTCCAATCCGGACATGGGTATAGTCTTCGGTCTTCGTGTCTTCACAGCCCATCAGTCCTGCCCACGGATAACAGGCCAGACGCCCGAGGACCCCTTAGTCTAGGACTCCCTCAGTAGCCCCTGAACCTGGCTTCAATGAAGAGGAGTCCGGCGCGCAGATTGTCTTCGGCATTGCAAGGCGGGTTCCCCTTCTTCTGAACTCCCAAGACAATCTTCGGACGTGATGATTGTATCTGGACCTGTTACACACCATACATAACCGCATAGAGAATATATATATTTTCCACACGAGTTCTATCCGCTGGCAGCTTCCGGCAACGTGATATCACGCCCGTCCGGTCATAATTTCGAACCGTTTGTCCCATGTTTCAAGACGCGATTGCTATTGGCACATCTTGTCAAAGCATAGATTGTGTCCCCTTATTGCGGGATTCTCATCAATGCGGGAATGGGTAACCCAACCGTGCCATTTGCACGGCCTTCGGAAACAGGCGAATCTTAAGGCGAGCGAGGAGGCGTTTAACGTTTGCTGCCTTTATAAGAGGATAAGGATCCCCTCTTCCTCTTCTCACTCTTTCTCTCTGTCTCCACCTTCCCGATCTCGAGCTCCAGCGCCCAAGTCCCAATATCCTTTCCACCCCAGCAACTATGTCCGGATCCGGTGGTCAGGGCAAGTGGATGGTCTCCTCCGTCATGGAGGAGGCAATTACTGAGCTCCGGGCAGCTGGATATTTGGCAAAGAGAATCGCACACTGCTTGCCGGCCGAGGGTCAAGTCGTTCCCACGCTGGAGTTGAACAAGAGGGTAGTATTCCTCCCTCATTCCTTCCACGGGCTTGGGTTTCCACTCCACCCTTTCGTCCACGGGCTAATGTATTACTACGGGGTAGATTTCCATGATCTATCGCCGAATTCCTTCCTCAACATCTCGGTGTTTATCGTCGTGTGCGAGGCCTTCCTCCGCATCCCACCCCACTTTGGGCTATGGCTCAAAGTCCTCAACATGAAGCCGAAGGTGGTGGATGGCCAGCACGCAGAGTGTGGTGGAGCCATGGTGAGCAAGCTGCCCAACGTCCCCTGGCCGAAAGGTATTTTTGTGGAGATAGTGAAGGAGTGGCAGAAGCAGTGGTTCTACATCACAGAACCCCGCGGCACCTCCTGGGCCGCGGCTGCCGAATTCCGCTCCGGTGCTCCTATGCAAACTTCTTCGGTCGAGAAGAGTCCCGATTGGGGTTCGTCCAACGAGGTAATAGTGCTGCAAACGCGCGTTCAAAGCATGATAGCCAAGAATGTCAAGCTTGTAGATGTAATCCAGGTGATGTTAGTTTGCCGAATTTTCCAGTGCCAACACCGAAGCCGCCCTTTGTGGGAGTTTGATCCGAAGAAGCACCATACCTTGGTGAGGCTCTTCGAGACTACTCACGAGGACGCGTGGAAGTTGCTCTTTAAGGGCAATGAAAAACCACTGGCCGTGGATTCAGATCGCGGACACGACGCTAGTCATCCTGCCAGTGAGGTATGTCTCTTTTAATGTATTCCCTGCTTGTGTGTTGCTAGGGAGACGCCTGAGCTTTTATTATCGCTATTTCAGGACTGGACAGAGAGGGCGAAGCGGATCCAGTGTCTGGCTCCGCTGCCTGAAGAACCAGTCATCCCGCGCCTAGCGAAGATGCTGGTGCCGGCGCCGTATAAGGTGCCAGAGAAGAAGGCCAAGAAGAAGGCCAAAGGGAAGGCCAAGAGTGGCCTCCGTCGTAAGGGTACTTCGGACGCGGCGTCCGAAGAAGACGAAACTCATTCCTCTGTCCCTGAGTAAAATGGCGGGGAAGAGGAGGAGGAGGAAGAAAACATTCCTCCCCCTAAGGAGAGGAAGAAGAAGAGGGTGGCTCCGACGCATTTGGAGGCGGAGGCGCCCAAAAAGGGGAAGGGCGCTCCGGCGGCCAACACTACGTGGGACGTGGACAGTAGGCCGGAATGACGCCCTCACCCAAAGCCCCAGGCCGCATCGTAAGTGACATGGCTTATTTATGCACGCATCCAGCCCTTTCTCACCATTATCTTGATAAAGTTAGCTGTACTGTTACAGTCCGGCCAGTGATCTTATCCAGCAATCCTCCTCTAGAGGTTCATTGGCTTCATCGGAGATGGCGAGCAGATCGCCACCGCCTGCTTACTCCCCCGGGGCCGGGGACGACACCGAAGTGTTGTCCCGAAGGACCGCTTCGAAGGGAGGAACCCAGGACGTTGTTCGGGAGGCGCCACAAGGCGAGACCTCCCCTGCCGGACACGTGGGGGATCCCATCCCCATGGAGACTGGCGAAGAGGGTCGTATCCAGATCGGCCCTCAGCCGAATACGGCTCCGGAGCCCCCTATGGCTCCGGAGTTGGGCGAGCAGCTCCCTTTGAAGGGGGAAGTGCCGCCTCCACCGGTGGCTCCTGTCCATCCAGGAGCGTTGGATGACCTGATGGGGGCGCTGCGAAGCGCCTCCATCATGGACGAGCGCCGTGTCCTTATGGGTGCGGTGATCGAGAAAGTTCAGTCTGCCAAGAGCGGACTGAATGAGGCATGTGGCAGCCTGTTAACATGTTTTGAGGTAAGTGACATAGAAAGAGAAAAAAACCATGTAGTCAGTAGCCCTTGAGACACTGTCCGGTGCTCGGCAAGAGGAACCGGACAGAGGATCAATCCTCTAGTGTAGGATACTAACATGATATGTTTGCATGAGCATGCGTCACTGTTGGCCATGACCTCACATGATGCCGAAGTCTTTGAACTGAAGCAGAGGCTGGAGCGGACCGAGAACGAGCTCGGCGAGGTTACAATGCGGCTTCGAGAGAAGCAAGGTAGGTATCATCTTGCTGTGTGTTCGGAAAGAACAAGTGTTGCATACTGACCATAATGTCAAAATGTGTATAGGAGCCGCAACCGAGGTGGAGGCCCTGAAAAAGGCTCTGGCCAAAGCCGAGGGGAAGGCCGTCGAGCAGCAAGCCGCTCTAAAAAAGCTCAAGGCCCGAGTCAAGGAGGTCCAACAGGAGCTCCAAGACGCGGTAAAAAAATGTGAGATCCTGGAGAATGATGCGTCGGCTCAAAAGGCCGAACTCTCCAAGGCTCGTCGGAATGCGGAGACCGCACGGAATGAGGCCCGGGCCGCCCTCCAGGAGATCGAGGAGGCTAGGAAGATCACGGCGGGTAAGGCTTTTAAGATGCAAAGCAAGTATGCGGAGAAGCAATACCTTTTACTAACCCGGGTTCGGAGTTCCCAAGGGGCTTTTGTGGATTTACCACGTAGCGTATCAGACGCTGCAGAGTTCTATCAAGCCGAAGGAGGAGGTTCGACGGAGAAGTTATTCTGGATGCAGTACGCGAGTCTAGTGCATCCCGTGTCCTTCACCGATTAGCTGAAGCAGCTGGTGGAGCTGCGCCGGGCGGCCAAACTAGCCATGAAGGATTTAACAATCCGGCTATGGCCAGCCGAAGCTATGCCCGGCAGCTTCTTTGGACATGTGAGGCGGCTAGTGGAAGCCTGTCCGCGGCTAGACGTCATCAAGCGCTCTGTATGTATTGAAGGTGCCCGTATGGCCTTCGCTCGCTCCAAGATGTGGTGGGCGAAGATGAACGCTGTTGAAGTGGCCAGCGGGCCGCCGGAGGGCAAGGAGCACCGCACACCCGAGAAATATTTTGTGGATGTCACAGAAGGGTCTCGACTTGTGGCAGCTCAATGTTCGCAGGACGTTATTTTCGAATGAATACATTCGTGTTGTCCTTTGCCTTGTATTATAAAGACAAAGCTTTGTTTTGTAATGTAATTTCGTTATGCTTTAAACTGTTTCCTCCTGTGCGGCCGTGTTACATGCAATCTGAGGGTTGGCCAGTCGTCGGCTTCTGCCCCATGTAATGAGTACGGAGGTGTTCGGGATGGGATCTAAACAATCTTGATCCAATTATATGGTCCTTGAAGGAGTTGTTTAGCGCAGAGAACAAGGAAATCAGACTATACGGCTTAAACGCCCTCACTTAGCCATAGGAGTTTTATAATTAAGCAAGTGCGCAGCCCCTGGTCCAAGCCAGGGTGCTGTCGCATCTTATCGAGAAGTGCCGATCCTTCGCGTCATGCAGAAAAAATCTCCAACGATTTTATAACCCTCGAACAGCTGACCGGCTCTCACCGTATCAAGACAGTCAGTTTTCGGCTTTCTCTACTGAGGTGCTCATCCGGTCGAAGCCAGGGCACAATCGCAGTAGTTCTCCCTTTACTATCCTAGCCGATAGAGCGGAACATAGGACAGCAAGCACAGGAGTGGGGCAACCCAATATTGACCAAAGACATGATTCGGAGCCAATGCATATAATGCTAAATTCGAGGTGCCGAACTTACATATATGAAGTGTTCAGACTTTGTTGCCGTATTGCGGGGTGATAAGCAGATCAAAATAAAATGAAGTAAGAAGCAAAAACCACAGAAACTGGGCCGCAGATCATTTTTATTATAACTGAATGAATACGCCAAGGCATATCGTATACAAATAGTGCGATAAGCACCCGGACTATATAACATGCCAGGATCGAGAAGGAGCAGCGTGCGGGTCCTGGGAAATAAGTGAAAATATCGTCAAGAAGAACGTATGGAGGTTACCGTGTGTACCTATGCTACATGCCCCCTTTCTATGTCGATCCTTCGAAGGGGCTGGTGATCAGGCTCACGGGAAAAGGAACCTGAAACAGAAAGAGAAAAAAAGGTGTGTCCGGGGTCGGTCTAGCCGAAGTGTAGATCCCGGGTTAGCTTGTGCCTCCGTCGATGTCCATGGAATTTCGAGTGCGTAATTATGTACGCGTGGTACGAATGCCACTACTTTATTGGGGCTGGGACGAAGGCCAAATTGCTAGTCGAGCTCTTGACGAGCCTTGCTGTCCTGCTGGAGTGTAGTTCAGAACTTCTTGATGGCGTCCGGGGGCTCGGCAGCCGCACTATGGTGCTGCTTGAGAAGGCCGCTCTGTACCTCTGCTGCTAGGGCGGTGGTGTGCTCCTCTGTTCGGAGGGAGCATTTTGTGTTGCCATTGACTGTTATGACGCCGCGTGGGCCGGGCATCTTGAGCTTGAGATAAGCGTAGTGTGGCACTGTGTTGATTCTAGCAAACGTTGTTCGTCCGAGCAGTGCGTGGTAGCCGCTGCAGAATGGGACGATGTCGAAGATTAACTCCTCGCTTCGGAAATTGTCTGGAGAGCTGAAGACCACTTCCAGCGTGATTGAGCCCGTACAGCGGGCCTCGACGCCTGGAATGACTCCTTTGAAGGTAGTCTTTGTTGGTTTGATTCATGAGGGGTCAATGCCCATCTTCCGCACCGTGTCTTGATAGAGTAGGTTAAGGCTGCTACCACCGTCCATCAGGACTCGTGTTAGGTGGAACCCGTCAATAATTGGGTCCAGGACTAGTGCGGCTGAACCGCCACGACGGTTGCTAGTTGGGTGGTCTCGTCGATCAAAGGTGATCGGGAATGACGACCACGGATTGAACTTTGGAGCGACTGGCTCTACCGCGTAGACATCCTTGAGTGCTCGCTTGCACTCCCATTTGGGATGTGTGTAGCGTATATCATGTTCACTGTTTTGACGTGAGGGGGAAATTTCTTCTACCCTCCAGTGTTCGGCTGCCGAGGCTCTTCATCCTCGTCCTCACTTTGTGATCCATTTTCTTTGTTTTCGGCATTCAACTTGCTAGCCTGCTTGAAAACCCAACAATCCCTGTTGGTATGATTAGCTTGCTTATCCGGGGGGCCGTGTATTTGGCACGAACGGTCGAGTATGCGGTCTAGGCTGGAAGGTCCTTCATTGTTTCTTTTGTAGGGCTTCTTCCATTGGCTGGACTTGGAGCCACTGAATCCGGCGTTAACTGTGGTGTCATCGGTGTTGTTATCATTGCTTCGACGTTTGTGCCGGATCTTGCCAGTGCTATTTTTGGCCTCAGAGGGGTCTGTCTCGCTGGCGGTGTTGTTACTACAGGCCAACCAACTATCCTCTCCCGCGCAAAAGAGGGTCATGAGTGCCGTGAGGGCTGCCATGGACTTCGGCTTTTCTTGGCCGAGGTGGCGTGCTAGCCATTCATCACGGATGCTGTGTTTGAAGGCTGCTAAGGCCTCGGCGTTCGGAAAGTCAACTAGCTGGTTCCTTTTGGTTAGGAATCTAGTCCAGAATTTTTGGGCTGATTCTCCAGGTTGTTGAACTATATGGCTTAAGTCATCGGCGTCTGGTGGGCGGACATAGGTTCCTTGGAAGTTGTCTAGGAAAGCTTCTTCCAAGTCCTCCCAGCTGCCGATAGAATTTTCAAGCATGCTGTTAAGCCAGTGCCGAGCTGGCCCTTTGAGCTTTAGTGGGAGGTATTTAATGGTGTGGAGATCATCTCCTCTAGCCATGTGGATGTGGAGGATAAAGTCCTCGATCCATACTGCAGGATCGGTTGTGTCGTCGTATGATTCCATATTGACGGGCTTGAACCCCTCAGGGAATTCGTGGTCTAGTACTTCATCTGTAAAGCAGAGGGGGTGTGTGGCGCCTCTATATCGGGCTGCGTCGTGGCGTAGTTCCGATGGAGTCCGTCTGCGGTGTTCGGCCCGGGCGTGGTTAGATTTATCACGTCCGAATAAGTAGCCCTCCTCGTGCCTCGAGGCACGCCCTCGCGATCCATAGATCGATCTTGTGTGTCCTATTCTATCGCCATGATTTGACATAGGTCGTATGTGTGATCCTGAACTCTTCCGTCTCTATTTTTGCGAGGCGGTGGGGCAGGCTGTTGTTCGGCCTGAGTTGCCGCTTTGTCCCGGCCGCGGGGTGGCCGGTCGGCCGTCCTGTCTCGACCACGCGGTGGTCGTTCTGCATTACGCGAGGGAGATGTGTGTTCCGGTGCCTCCTCATCAAATTGAGGTAGCAGTTTGCGTTTCGGGTAGCTCTTGGCTGGGCGCTTAAGGCTGTATTCTTCGGCTGTCATGACGTCGGTCCATCTGTCGACGAGCAGGTCTTGTTCAGCTTGAAGATGCTGCTATTTCTTTTTCAGGCTCCTTGTTGTGGCTATGAGCTGGAGTTTAAAATGCTCCTGCTCCAGAGGGTCCTCCGGCACGATGAAGTCTTCGTTGCCGAGGCTTGTATCCTCTTTGGAGGGTGGATGGTAACTATTGTCCTCCGAGTTATCTTCTATGGCCTGTTCATCGGGGTTGTCTTGTGTGTTGTCATGTTCCTCCTGTTCGATGCAGCGCCGAAAGGGTCTTCATTGTTTTCGGCGTCGCCCGGAGTACTATTTTCTCCGATGTCAGTGTTGCCATCCTTTGAGCGACGAGGCTTAGAACAGCGTTTGGGGCGCCGGCGCTTGGACTGCGTCTTAGAGAGTTTGTTCTTATCCGGCTCTTCTTTGTCGTCGCCAGATCCTTTAGGTGTATCAACCATGTACACATCGTATGAAGAGGTGGCCGTCCAACACCCAGTGAATGGCGGGTCTTGGCCTTGCTCCCTGTCGGCATCGTCGTCCATAACGTCGATGTCTTCGGAGCCATAGTCAAGCATGTCGGTTAAGTCATCGACGGTGGCTATGAAGTGGGTGGCGGGTGGGAAGCAAAATTCCTCGTCGTCCGCCTCTAGCTCGAACAGAACATAGTTCGGCTGTGAGTCTTCCTCCAAGGACAAGTTCTTCAAAGATTTAGTACGTCACCCAAAGGCGAATGCTGGAAGATGTCTGCGTCGCTAAATTCGAAAATCGATAACCGATCTAGCTCGGTGTCCGCAGGCGCACTTAATCTGGAATGTGTAGCCGGAGACCAGTCCGGAGTTCCGTCAACGCAAGCATTGTAGGATGTCGAGTCCATGTGCGGCTCCAACGCCGCGGACTTTATGGCCTCGGAGGGGATAATCTGCTTTGGTACTGAGGCCATTGCAGCAGCAGGATCCATCTCCTGGGTGTGCTCCGATGACAGATTTAAGTCATGTTCATCGGAGAGAGGGGGAGCGATCGTCGCAGACTCAAATACATCAAAGATCAAGTCTCCATGGATATCTGTGACGTAGTTCAAACTTCCAAATCTGACCTGATGGCCAGGGGCGTAGCTATCGGCCTGCTCCAGATGGCCAAAAGAGTTGGCCCGCAGTATAAAGCCGCCGAACACAAAGATTTGTCCGGGGAGGAAGGTTTCTCCCTGGACGGCGTCATTACTGACGATCGAAGGGGCCATCGAATCCTTTCGTCGACGGCATCACTACTAGAAAAAAGGCTATAGATGATATGACCACTAATGACGCACCAGACATGTGATGCGCCACTACTATATAGTAATGGCGCACCATAAATTGATGCGCCATTAGTGTGGTAGACATTAATGGCGCACCAGACCCACGGTGCGCCATTAGTAATAATTTTTTTATTTTTCCAAAAATACTAATGGCGCACCAGGGCACAGTGCGTCATTACTAGTTTAACTAGTAATGACGCACCTGCCACACAGCGCGTCAACATTATTCTAATCCTGAGATTAAAATAGTTATTTGGATCACGGCTCTCTGTATAGAGCCCCAACAGGCGTTCCCGAACTTCCGAAGCCATGGAGAAAAATAAATAAGAAAACCCACCCAGTCCCGCACCCCCCGCACCACCCCCTCCAGCCACCGGTCCGCCACCGGTCCTAAATCCGGCCGCCGCGCAGCTCCCTCCCCGGGATCCGGCCGCCGCGACACCACCTCCCCCGGATCCGGCCACCGGACTGCCTCCTTCCCCCGGATCCGGCCGGGATTGATCCCACCGCCGCCTGCCACCACCAAGCACTGGCGTGCGACCCCGACGCCGCCTCCCTCTATGAAGCGCCGGCGCCCGACCCTGTCACCTACCTCTGGTACGCCGTCGCGCCTCCGCAGGGTGCCCCTGACATCGCCCAGCTCCTCCTCACATGACGACCCCCTGCGACGCACGCCTCCTCGATGTTCTGCCCCGGACATGGGCGCCTCCCCGTCCACCCTCCGGCGACCGAAACCAGCTCCGCCCGCCGTAGCAGAGGACATGCCCCGTTCGTGGACTCCCCTCCCCTCCGCCCGGGTGCGACCTGCCCTGCGCTCTGGCGCGACCTGCTCTCTGGTACGGCCCGCCCTCCTCCAGCGCGCCTGCACTCTGCTCCGTCGGTGCAACGACCGAGCACCAGATCTCCCTCCTCTCTCCCACTAGGACGGCAGTGTAGGTGGCTAGTGTCTGAAGTTCAGTTGTATATTCATTGCCATGGATGACGTTTTCTGTTGTAGTATTGTAGCCGTGGCCTACATTTAACAATAGTAGATATGTATGTACTGATCGTGCGCTAGTAGTGACCCAGATTTACTTTGTTCTATCTCCCTTTGAGGAATGAAACTGCAGAGATATATTACTTTTGCTTGGAGTTCTCTGAAAATGTTCTTTGAAATGCTCTCTGAAAATGTTGTTACTTTTCCTTGCTGCTTCCTTTTACTAGACTGCGCTGAAACAATATTAGTAGTAGTATATTGTCATAGTATACGTTCAGATTTAGGCACAAGAAATATGGTCATTTCTGCTACTGTCCTTGGGAGTGTATTTCCTCCATACCTCAAAACATGTTCATTTCTCTTCTGTATGGCACATTTGCACACCTCTCTTTGTGGCACAAAATTTAAATTGTGCTTGTCTTGTATATTTGCTTGCATGCTTGTGTAAACAAAGTGAGTAGTACATGTGACCATAGATGATAAATACACATATCCTATAAGCTAAACTGAAGCTTGCTACTTGTGTATGATCAGCTATAAAACATGTAAACGTCCCCTCGGGCACCTGAAGAGATAGCCAATATCGCCATGTTGTTATGATCTGCTTTGTTTGTATTGTATCTGCAATTTACATTAATCTTGTTGTCAAAGTTGGAAGTTCAGAACTTAGAATTCCATTTTTGTTTGTTGTACTCTCAAACCAGTATATTGTACGCAATATCTCAAGTAAAATTCTACTCTTTTTCTACCATTATTAGAAAATATACAATTCGCTAATGTCGCCATTATAGCTTACAAACTGCAGTTTCCATTGATGACTGTTTACATGTACAGTATGAGACCATTTCTCATGTTAGTTTGCAGGAAAAATAAAAGAAACCACTTTCTACATGCAAAAGGGCATCAAGTTTTGGAAGAAGTATGGTGTTTAATGAAAAAATGAGGAAAAAAAGGATCCTCAAGCAAATCAAGCAATGGAAATCTTCCTTGGTGGAGCTAGTAATGCAAAGCTGCAAAAAAGCTGCAAAGCTTCAGTTTTATGTAATCTTGGCTAAATTGTGATAATTTTATGTTGTTATGAACCTCTGCTGTACTGTTAAGATTGAACTTTTCACAAAGTCCTATGTTGAAGCTCCTCCTTCTGTTTTTCATTTATGTGTACTTCTACGGTTCAATTTAATGCAAACCATTTTTGTACGTGTGAACATCAAAGGTTCAGTGTTACATTCTTGCTCATTTTGGTGTTGGTAAGGATTTCATCTCAAAATGCCAGTGCCAGCTAAACATGAAATTTGGATTTGTAATTTGGATTCAGGCAAATAAAATCTTGATGGAGATTTCATTTCATTTCATTTCCACCAAATGAAATGAAATCAGGGGAGCCAAACGAGCTGTAACAGTAAAAGTTCAAGTGTGACTGTATGACTCCTTGCATTGCATGTCCCTCCATTAGGTGTGTTTCTTCTATATAAAGTGCAGTGAGCAGCTGAGTTAACTCAATCATTCATCGGCATATACGTACAGACAACTTATGCATCTACATGACGTAAGTAGGTAGGTGTAGCCCGTTTGTGTCGTGCAAAGAATATGTGATTCTATTTTCTTTTTGTATATAAAAGAAAGAGAAAGAAGTTCAAATATAAGAAATGAAAAAGGTCAAAATATGTAATACGATAAAATGTTTGTGTATAAAATTCATGTGCAGAAAATAAAATATCAAAAAATGGAAAAGTTCAAATATTTTTTTCTAAGTTCAAAGTAAAATAAGAGAGAAGTACGAAGGTTAAAAAAACTCGGATGATTCCTCGTTACTAAAGAATAAAATAAAGTTCAAACTAAAATAAAAAGGGAAAGCTAAAAAATAAAAAAATGTTCTCACTTTTTTAAAACTAGATACAAAAAAATAACAAAGTGGTTTGATGTTTATTAAAAAAGTCTAGGATTTTACCTTCTTAAAAAAACATAGATATCTTCTGTTATTAAAAAAACAACCATGAAGATCAAAACTAAAACAATAGTTAAAATCATGTTTATGTAAAAATAAAAAAATAAAATATGAAGTTCAAATTAAAATAACACAGAAGTTCAAAGTATATTAAAACCTAGGATTTAGAAGTTCAAAAAACAAAAACAAAAAACAATGTCATTTTTGGTCATTTTTCCCCAATACTAAAGATAAAAACCAAGAAGTTCAATTTTAAAAAATGAAATATTTTAATGCATATTAAAAACTCAGTTTTTTCTTGTTACTAAATAATAAAACCAAGAAGTTCAATTTTTAAAAAGCGGAGCAGTTTTATCTTTATTTGAAAACTCAATTTTTTCGGTTACTTAAGAATAAGACCCAACAAGTTCTATTCGAAATAATGAAGAAGTTCTATTAAAATAAACCTAGAAGTTCAAATTTAATGAAGAATCTCGATGTTTATCAAAAAGTAGGTTTTTTCCGTTACTAAAATAAATAAACCAGGAAGTCCAAATTAGAAAGATGAAGAAGTACGATGATTATAGAAAACTCAGATTTCCCTTGTTCTTAAAGAATGGAAAATAAGAAGTTCAAAAATTAAATAACAAGAAGTCAACTTTTTTTAAAAAAATTGAGTGCTTCAAAGTTTCATAAAAAAGATTAAGAAAAAAGCTGGAAGTCCATATTAAAAAGATGGAGAAGTTCGATGATTATAGAAAACTGAGATTTTCTTCATTATTAAAGAATGGAAACAAGAAGTTCAAAAAATAAAAAACAAGAAGTTCAACTTTTAAAAATAGAGCGCTTCAAAATTTCATAAAAAAGATTAAGAAAAAACCAGGAAGTCCATATTAAAAAGACGGAGAAGTTCGATGATTATAGAAAACTCTGATTTTCCTCATTATTAAAGAATGAAAACAAGAAGTTCAAAAATAAAATAACAAGAAGTTCAACTATTAAAAATAGAGCGCTTCAAAATTTCATAAAAAAGGATTAAAAAATCATATTAAAAATTCATAAAAAAACTCATATATTTTCATGTAACCGAGAGAAGTTCAGATTGATAAACGCCAGAAGTTCACGTACTACACGGTGTGCATTTTGTATTAAAAAGAATAAAAAAGCAAAGACTAAAAGTTTGTTGATATAAGTTCAAGTCCTCCGTCGGAGAAATTTTAAAAAATATTGTGAGAGAGGTTTATACAAAAGAAATACCATTTGTGTAACACTTGACAAATGGATGAGAAAATTACAAATGAAAAATACGTCACAGAAGTTCAACGTAAAAACAGCAGGAAGTTCACCTACTACACTGAATGAATATCAGATGAAAAACTTTTAAAATTGTCGCGAGTATGAAAAAATGATCAACACGAGAAAGTTGCGTGTTTACAGCAGCTTTCCATTGGTATATCACTTGCTCAATTTCGGTGAGTGGATGGAGAGCTATGAGCAGTGGATGGAGAGCTACAAGCAAAAAAACACGTGAAAAACAGAGTGAAGTTCAAGTAGACATGCCGAGAAGTTCAAGTTCTTCACGCGGTGCATTTTCGAAGAATCTGTTTCGCGATAAAGGCAGAACGAATGATCTCACCATTTTCGAAATTACTTGAAAACGACCAGGATTCAGAGAAAACCATCAACATGAAAAAGTTTCGCATTTTCCGTAGCTATTCAGCGGTATATTATTTGCCCCATTCCGATAAAGTTTGTATAAATTATGGCAAAAATACGTTTTTAACCATTTTCAAAACTGGCATAAAACCGTAATGAATTAGGAGAAACGATATATACAAAAAAGTTTCGCATTTCTTCAAGATTTCCAACACCATATCATTTGCTGCATTTGGACGTACGGTTAAAAAATTAGCTCGAAAATACGAACTTGGTGGAACTTGTACCATTTTCTAAATTACTTTTAAACCATTCAAAATTAGAAAAAACTTTGAACATAAAAACGTAGCGCATTTTCATAAGCTTTCCAACGCCATATTATTTGCCTCAATTGGATTAGCCGTTTAGAAATGACATGAAAAATACGAACTCGGGTGTTCGGTTTACGAAATTTTACGATTTTCCAAATTACTCTTTAACCATAGGGAATTAGAGAAAACTTTCAACATGTGGAAGGAGCGGTTTTGCAGTAGCTTTCCAACGCCATATTATTTGCCTCATTCCGATTAACAGTTTAAAAATGCGATCGAAAATACAATTCACGTTTTTTCTATGAAGAAAAAACGGTTTTCAAAACTGCTCTTAAACCGCTTACATTTTTCCAAAAATTTAACTTGGGTCATGATACTGATGTCCATAGCTATCCAACGATATATCGCAATCCCCATTTGGACACCTTTTAGCTGAAGTTCAACCTAGTACTCGAGGAAGGTCAGTCGCGTTACTCGGGAAGTTCATGTTGTGATCAGAATATTATTCTGATCCCGTGATCAGAATAGTGTTTATGTATATACAGCCCGTCTATTCTGATAATATTATCAGAATAACTATTCTGATAACTCTTCCGCACCGCATGCTCAACGCGAGGGCACTGAACTTTCTTTAGCTAGAGCACTGCATTACAGAGACTAGAGAACTTCGTGTCGTAAAAAACTGTACACAGTGTTTTTTCGGTACTGTTTTTGCTCTAGTTTTTAACCGTTTATCGGAACAAGTCATATGATATACCGTTGGAAAGCTATGGATTAGACGCAACTTCGCCATGTTGAACACTTTTCGAGATTCCTCTCGGTTTAAGAGCAGTTTCAAAAATGGTGCGGCGAATGATGAGTGGCAGCGATCGTATTTTCGTGATTTTCTCAAAACCACTGACCGGAATAAAGTAAATAATATGCTGTTAGAAAGATATCGTCGAGGCGCATCTTTTTCATAACTATTATTTTCTCTAATTCATTACGGTTTAAGAACAGTTTCAAATTTACTAAATCGCGGAATTCTGTTTTTTTGAATTTTTTTCAATTTTTTGGTACTGTTTTTGCTCTAATTTTTGAACCGTTTGTCGAAACGAGGTGTGTAATACGTCGTTGGAAAGATATGGACAATGCGCAACTTTCATATGTAGAAATGGTTTTGAGATTCCATACAGTTTTAAGTTAATTTTGAAAATCGTGCGGCGGACGACGAGAGGCAGCGGCCGTTTTTCGCGAAATTTTTACAAACCAGTTGTCGAAATGATTCAAATGATATGCCGTTGGAAAGATATCGCCGAGACGCAACTTTTTCATGTAGAACACTCTCTCTAATTCCTTATGGTTTAAGAGCAGTTTTAAAAATACGAAAACGCGGACACTCTATTTTTCGCGACACTAATATTGACGAGTGAACCGCATCGGACAGAAAAACATACTGCTTCGGACAGGAAACCGCACCCCATCAGATGGGCAAGTGAACTTCTTGATTTCTTCTATTTACACGTAAATTTTCTCATGCAAGGAAGTGGACGGGACTTCACATCGGGCGTAAGTGAACCCCAAAAATATGGAGAAGTGAACCGCATTACTTTATTTGTCGTTTCGGTAACATTTTTTCTTTGCAATTACAAGATGAATAACATCAGACACCCGACTGGACTACTTCAGTTGGAAAACCGCACTGCATCAAATGGTCACTTAGAAGATGAACAACATCAGACACCTGACCACGCTGCTTCAGTTAGAAAACCGCACTGCATCAAATGGTCAAGTGAACGGCATTACTTTTTTTGTCATTTCTCTACAATTTTTCGTTTAACACATGTTTGCACTTCGTTTCCTTCTTTCTTTTTTCTGTTTGGAGTTTTGGGTTTCCACATTGGCGAGCTGTACACGTGCGAAGAAGTGAACCGCATGGTCGAGGGAAATGAGACGCAACACAATTCGAAATGAACTTCTTTAGTAAACAATTTTCAAACGAGTCCATATAACTTTTATACATAAAATCATCAAACACAGAAAACACCATTTTTGCACTGCATGTCCACATGGTCGAAACCGCATGCTCATGCCTGAACATCACCATGTTTCGCTGCAATCAAATGAGTCCCTATAATCTTTATACAAAAAATCCACACCACACTGCAAGCATTGGACTAAGTATAAAGTGGTGAGGATGACGGGGGAGGACGAGTATAATTTCACGACACTACACTGCAAGCAAAAAATCAGTGGACCGCGCCGGAACATCATCTGCACTGGAACCGCATGGCAGATGCTCATCCAAAATCTGTAACAAAAAAGAACTTTTCTCAAACATGATGCTGGCGTTGTGGACTGCTTTTGTGAGCTGTCAAATTGCATCAGGAGCACCGCACTGATCGCCAGGAGCAAAATACCCCTTTTTCTCTTTTTTGATGTTTTTCCTCTCCTGCAAAAAGTTGGCAAACTGAACCGAAGAACATGAATAGTAAACTGTTGTGGGTTTGATTTTCCCTATCAAAAATCAAAAAAGTGAACTATAGCAACAACAAAAACGGAGTGAGGTTTGGGCCTTTTCTCAGATAACATACTGCACTGCATTGGGGCTTGTCGTGGACTGCACATCGCCGCCCTGATGGGCTGCATCCCGCGCTGGACGATGAAGAATTTTTTGCTGGTTGGAGTCTTTTTGCTGGTGAAGAGCAGCTCGTGGTGGTCGAACCGAGCATACCACACTACAGATGGGCAAACGAACTGCATGTCCGCTCTCTCCGAGCTGCAAGCCGCACACACCGCACCACACCACTAATCAAACTGCATCGGGAGCCTCGACCGCCTTCAAGGCAGCTCACATGGGGGGAGGGGATGCAGGAGAGCTCGTCAGAGGGGAGGGGAGGCAGGGGAACTTGTTGGAGGGGATCCAGTAGAGGAAGACCATCAGTGACCCGAGCTCCCTGCATCATGTGATGGCGATGCCATCCAGCAGCGACCAGGCTGGAGCGGATCCCAGAGGCGACGGCGCGCGGGAAGGCGGCAGCGTGAGGATAGGAGGCGGCGGCACTGGGGAGTGGCCGGTGCGGCGGCAGGGGTGGCCGGAAGGAGAAGGTGGAAGCAGCAGAAGCGGAATCATGGTGGGGATCTGGGGGTGGCTGTGGTTTTCTTTGGAAGGGGAGGATTTGGATGGGATCTGGCCATGCTGGAGAGTGGGAGGGGCGTGGCGGCGCGGTTGGTAGTTGGTCGGGGTGGCGCGGCGACCATGGATCTGGGACGGGAGGTGGTTGTGCGGTGGGGAAGGATATGGGGCGGCAAGGAGCCGGGGTGGCGTAGCGGCCGGGGAAGGTGGGGAAGGTG
>NC_041384.1:420421621-420426301 GCF_002162155.2 Triticum dicoccoides
TGGATGCACTACGCCGGAGAAGGTGGGGAGGGTGGGGCGGCAGCTCGGGTGGGGTGCCACGCCGGAGAAGGTGGGAGGGTGGGTCGGGGGCTCGGTGTGCTGGGCGCACGCCGGAAGAAGGTGGGAGGGTGGGGCGGCTCGTGGGTGGAGGGTGAGGAGGTTGGGCACGAGCGTGGGAAGGAAGTGGGGTAGTGGTGGTGTTATCAGAATAACAGATTTTGTTAGCAGAATAAGGGTCTTAAGGGTGTTATTAGAATAGACCCACCCTATATATATATATTGCAAAACTACTAATGGCGCATCTCAAGCTGGTGCGCCGTTAGTAACCAGGGTTACTAATGGCGCATTTGTGGGTGGTGTGCCATTAGTAACCTAGGACCAGCTAGATATTTTGGACAGCCACACCTACACACTCACTTTCCCCACTTCATTCTCTCCACCTCCTCCTCCAAGCTTGTGTCGGCTGCCTCCTCCTCCTCACCTCATTTGCACCATAGATTCATCCAAATTAAGTGGTTAAATTACCTTTTTTGATAGGTAAGTAAGGGGAAAGCTATCTTTATGTTGTAGATCTACTTTTTTTCTCCCTCCAACAACGTGCACATGCACTTTTTATGGCCTAGCTAGATCTATGTATGTTTGTGGTGTTGCATATGTTTGTGGTGTTGCATATATGTTTGTGTTTGCAGGTATCGGTATTTGAAATGCGATAGTTGCCAATATTTTGCCGGAATGTTGATTCATTTCCGTTTCGGCGAGAATTTTGGCACTATGCATTCTTTTTGGTCCTATTTTTAGGGAAAGTCATGCCAAATTTTTTCTTGGTTCTACAATATCGTCTTGCTCTACCCCGCAGGCGACCATGGTCCGCACGATGACCGAAGGCATCATGAATAGGTTTTTGAGCTCCGCGAAGGCTGAGATGCTTCAAAGAACGAGACAGAGATAAGATGTCCGTGTCGAAGATGCAAGCTGAAGAGCCTTATTGCGGACCCGGATTCCGGGCAGGTGCGGGACCACCTACTCTTGCGTGGTTTCATGGATGGCTATCGGTGGCAAGGTGATGAAGATGACTATGAAGTCGTCCATGGGGGTCGGGCAAGAAATGAGGAAGTGCAGCAAGACAAACACCGCGGTGAGGGCGGGCGAGAAGACGAAGAATCTCCAGGACATGATCACGACGGTGATGCTGTACACAGTCATCATGTAGAAGATGCTGGACATGATGATGAGGAAGATCAAGACGAAGGGCATGATCATGAAGATGAAGATGCCGGAGCAGACGACGATGGAGGATGGGTGCAGGACCGTCATATTCAAGAGCTGCTTCTCAAGCAGATGGATAATGCAAGAGCTGCCGCCCAAGAGAAAGCCAAGCTGGATCAACTGGAGATAGACGCGGTTACTCCATTGTATGAAGGATGCAGGCCCGAGGATACCCGCCTGAAAGTAACGCTCATGGCTCTGGAGATGAAGGTAAAACACAAAATGACCGACGCATGCTTCGACGAGAACATGCCATTCTGGCACGAATGTCTTCCCAAGGGGAACAAGTGCCCAACCAGTTTCGAGGAGGCGGAGAAAATCGTGTGTCCTCTGGATTTACCGCACGTGAAACACCATGTGTGCATGAACAATTGCATCATTTATCGGGACGAGCACGCGGAGTCTACCATATGTCCGGTGTGCGGCGTCACTCGATACAAGAAGAGGAAGAAAGCTCCTCGAAAAGTGGTGTGGTACTTTCTGATCACTCCTCATCTGCAGCGGTATTTCATGGACCCTAAGGTAGCAAAGCTCCTACGTTGGCACGCGGATAGGGAGGAGAAGAAGTGAGAAGATGACGGAAATTATCCGGAGATAAATAAAAAGACAAGATGCTGAGTCACCCTAAGGATGCGAGCCAGTGGCAAGCGTTGAACTTCGAAGACCCAGAATTTGGGAACGATCCAAGGAACATCATGCTGGGCGCGAGCACCGATGGAGTCAATCTGTTTGGCAGCCAGAGAAGCACACATAGCACCTGGCCTGTGTTTGTGTGGATGTACAACATTCCCTCCTGGTTGTGCATGAAGAGGAAGTACATTCACATGAGTATGCTAATTGAAGGGCCGAAACAACTAGAGAACGACATCAATCTGCATCTGGGGCTGCTGAAAGAGGAGCTAGACATGTTGTGGAAAACGACAGCCAATACATGGGACGCCGCAGAGAAAGAATATTCCCTATGAGAGCCGCACTACTCACGACGGTGCACGACTATCTCGGTTACGGATATCTCGCGGGGCAGGTGGTCCATGGATTTTCTGGATGCATTAGGTGCATGGATGACACAATGTATCGCCAGCTATATAGTGATCCCGGGTCTTCGAAAACCGTGTTCATGGGACATCGAAGGTGGCTTCGCGACGATGACCCGTGGAGAAAATGCAAGGATCTGTTCGATGGTGAAACCGAACCCCGAAGACGCCCGCGTATGAGGAGCGGCGAGGAAATAGACGAGCTGTTGAAAAATTGGAAAGATTGCCCACTGCCGGGAAAGAAGCAAAAGGCGCCAGAGCCGGGAAAGAAGCGAAAGGCGCCACAACCGCTGCTGAAGGTATGGAAAACGAGGTCTGTTTTCTGGGACTTGCCGTACTGGAAGATCCACCGTGTGCCTCACAGCCTTGATGTCATGCATATCACGAAGAACGTATGCGAGAGTCTGCTTGGTACCCTGCTCAACATGCCAGAGAGGACCAGAGATGGGCTGAAAGCAAGGGCAGACTTGAAATCAATGGGCATCAGGGAGGATCTTCACGCTAATGATGATGATGATGATGATGAGGCGAAGCAGGACACAGAAAGTCGTCGCAAAGGCAAAAAGGACAAGAAGACCAGAAATGACTACCCTCCCGCGTGCTTCACTCTAAGTCAGGAGGAGATCGAGCAGTTTTTCACCTGCCTCGTAGGAGTAAAACTTCCTTACGGTTACACGGGGAAGATAAGCAGATACCTAGACCCAGCGAAGCAGAAGTTCAGCGGGATGAAGTCTCACGACTGTCATGTGCTGATGACGCAGATACTTCCAGTTGCAATCCGTGGGATCATGGACGCGCACGTCCGTGAAACTCTATTTGGCCTATGCAACTTTTTCGACGTCATCTCTCGGAAGTCGGTTGGCGTGAGGCAACTCAGAAGGCTACATGAAGAGATCGTGGTGATACTATGCGAGCTTGAGATGTACTTCCCGCCCGCATTCTTCAATGTTATGGTGCATCTACTGGTCCATATCATGGAGGATATCATCCAACTCAGGCCGACGTTCCTGCACAGCATGATGCCGTTCGAAAGGATGAATGGTGTCATCAAAGGATACGTTCGCAACATGTCACGTCCAGAGGGAAGCATAGCCAGGGGCTTTCTGACCGAAGAGTGCATCTCCTACTGCATGAATTATCTAGGCATCGAGAACCCCGTTGGTCTGCCCGTCAATAGGCACCTCAGCAGGCTCGCTGGATGGGGTCACCGTGAGGGTCGCCGCGAAATGCATCTCGACTTCGAGGGTCGACTCACCGACTTTGAAAGAGCAAATCTAGTCGCGCTACAACACATAGACGTGGTCGATCCTTGGGTGGTAGAGCACAAAACCTTTATTGAGAAGACGTACAATGACCGAGGCCAACAGAGGACGGACGGAGATATAATCAAAGAGCACAACTCATGTTTCATGCGTTGGTTCAAGCAGAAGCTTCTGTCATACCCTTTACATGAGGATTCTTCCGCGGAAGAACAACTCATATTCGCCTAGTCATAGGGCGCCGAGCACAACCTAAAGACCTATGAGGCGTATGATATCAACGGCTACACATTCTACACCGAGGACAAGGACATGAAGAGCGATGGTTATCAGAACTCCAGGGTAACGATGGAATCCTACACCGGTAATGACAAGGACAGATACTATAGAAGGATCGAGGAGATCCGGGAGCTGAGCTACGCTGGAGAGAAGGTCCCGATGTTCCGTGTCAGATGGGCCAAGAGCGTCCTAAAAGAAGACTGGTATTTCACCACCATGGTTATACCCGAAGCCAAATCCAGGACTGCGGGCGCAAACGTCACCGCGAAAAATGAGCCATGGGTACTGGCTTCCCAAGTGGACCAATGCTTCTTCATTACCGACCCGTCAAAGCCCAGTCGTGTTGTCGTGAGGAGAGGCAAAATGAAGATCATCGGAATGGATGGAGTCGCCAATGAGCAAGACTTCGACAAGTACGGCGACCCGAGGATGGAACATGACGACGACGATGAAGTAGCAGCATACACCAAAAGAAGAAGCAGGACCACCCTACCCAAAGGACGTCCGTTCCACAGAAGAACTCCATTTGCGAAAAAGAAGGGCAAGAAGATTGTGAACACATAGCTAGCTAAGATCGATTGTATTTAAATCGTAGTCTTCATTTCTCGATTGTATTTCATGGGCACTTTTTTGATATCATGAATATTTTTAAATTTCATGAGCACTTATTGAATTCATGAATATTTTTTCAAATTTGATGATATTTTTTCATATTCAATATGAAAAAATATTGAATATTCATGAGGACACTCGATCTTGATCCCCCTCAATCTCGATCGCTATCCCCCTTGCGAGATCCCCCTCGCCGCCGAGCACCCCCGCACCCTCCCCCGCTCCACCGC
>NC_041384.1:420426604-420427100 GCF_002162155.2 Triticum dicoccoides
CACCGTCACAAATGAATGCAACTAAAAATCCAAAAAAACAAATTTGATTATATTTTCAAATAAAAAATTGGATGATATTTTCAAATAACAAATTTAATGAAAGCAAAAAAAAAATTAAAAAATTACTTATGGCGCACCACTGGTTGGTGCGCCATTGCTATGCAAAAAAAGTTACTTATGGCGCACCGCTGGGGGGGTGCGCCATTGCTATCTAAAAAAACTTATGGCGCACCGCTAGGTGGTGCACCATTGCTATACCTCCCCTGACTAAAATCTCGGCCCCAATCCCCGACCGATCCCATCTCACATCTCTCAGCCCCTGTGCACCGCTGCCCCGACGACCCACGACGCCGCCACCCCTACGTGCGACGCCGCCCCCATGCCCCCACCACTACAGCTCCTCCACCGCCCACCGGACAGCAAGCCGCCGCAGCCCCCAACCATCCCGCCGTGGCCCCCAACCATCTCGCCGCCGACGACCGCATGGGGTGTAGGA
>NC_041384.1:420427668-420475320 GCF_002162155.2 Triticum dicoccoides
TTCCGTCCGTAAGCCCCCTCCCCCTGACTGACTCGACTCCCCTGGCCTCCGCGCGCAGTTCACTGTCCCGGATCTCCGACTGCATCGCCTCCCGCGGCGGCAACACCCACAGCGTCGACGTCTTCGTCCCCGACGACGCACCCGTCTTCTACGCCCGCAGGTACCCCATCCAACTCACCCCGCCTCCATTTCCCACCTCTTCCTCTCTGCTCATAGTTCTTTTTTTCAAGTTCTTTCCTCATAGTTCTTCCACATTCATGGAACATATCAGGTAAATTTCAGCTACTCCAGCCGTTCCTCCGGTTGCCTCCCTCCACTCCACACTCCAGACAGGACGACCGATGGTCGACTCCCTCCGCTGCTGAACAGGACGTTTGTAATATGAACTCTCTCTTCTTCTCTCTGTTTACCAATTCTAATATTGTATAGAAACATATTTATGTGATATGTCAACTTGTGAAGTTTTTGAACTGCGAGAATTAGAAAGATTAGGGAAAGGAACTAGTTGATAAGAGGGATGCATGAGAAGCTAGCTACACTGCCATGAACTTTGTTTTTCCTTTTGACAAACACTTGTTAACACCAGGAATTAAAAATGCAGCATAGAACAAGATATATAGATAGCTGAAACAAAGAGGTGTGCTTTGAAAGAAAAAAATGTGCACCTGCAAGTGAGACTTGACATGTGCCAAGCTAGTAAACAAAATCTGTATATGTACATACTCTCATAAGGTTCTAAGAGATTTTATTATAAGCTTGATGTTCCTTGTCGTTGACTTATCACTGTTAAACAAAGACCTCTGAGCTGATACTCTGCATGTATGCACACAAATAATAATCCTATGAGGCTGGTCATCAACTCTGATCCAGAAGTTTTAAGATTCAAGTTGGTGATAACAACACATATATTCCCTTCCAAAAAGAAAAAAGAAAGAAATGTATGCATCTCCTACTGCTTATAATTAGCCCCCTCCCTCCCTAACTAACTAGAGTAATTAACAACACTAGCTAATTAACAATACTAGCCAGCTTGCTAGCTTGATGAGTCATCACCAGTTTCTCAAATCTTGTTTCCTCTGATGATCAATACATATGTTTAGAGATTAATATGCTAGCTTGATGAGTCATCACCAACCAATATGATGATCAAAGCTTGTTTGTAATTGCTTCTCTGTCTGTCTATAATATGCTAGCTTGATTAACAATACATATGATGCAAATAAACCGTTAGAGATTGTGGTTGGGATTTTATGGACTGTTCATTTTGGCTGTTACATGTTACTGTGCTGGCTGGCTGGCTGGCCAGCGTCTTCCCTGACTTGTTTGCCTTTCCCACTGCTCACATGTTACTGTCATATTTTCTAGCAAAGTCTTGGTCTGGCATTGCTGCTGAGGCACTTGATTTTTGTCCATATGAAAGCAGAGGACCATATGGCCTGTGGCCTTTTCATCCATATGAAAGTAGAGGCACATTGTGGTGCTAGTTTGCTGGGGTTTGGCTCTGACCATGGTGTTGTGATGATTTTGCAGGTACCCCGAGAGGCCCTTGAGTTTGCCGGAATGTTGATTAACTTCCTTTCCGGCAAATTCGGATACTCGATATGTCCTATTTTCAGCAAAGGTCATGCTGAAATTTTCCTTGAATTTTAGCATGACTTTGCTAAAAATCGGACTTATGGGGTACTTGCTACTAATGCATGGGCCGGGGTATCTTAGTACTTAATTAAGTAGGATCAACTGCCTCTTGTGTTATGCATGGGTCTCAGAATCGACAAACCCTAAATTATAAAACCTTGGCTTTTAGGGTGCCTTGGTGTCGATAAAAACCTAAATGATGAAAGCTTAGGCTTTTAGGGTGCCTCGGCATCGACAAACCCTAAATGATAAAAGCTTAGCTTTTAAGATGCCTCGGTGTCGACAAAACCTAAATGATGAGACCATGATCTTGTTCCTTGACAATAACCAACTTTTTGGCCAAACTTTTTTCCTATTTAGAGCAAAACATGGCCCACAATGATGAGGCCAACGGTTCGGGCGGCAAGCAATTCTGGGAGCTGTCCCAGGAGATGGAGGAAGAACCTCACCGCTATGAGGACGCCGCGGAAGACACCAATCTTGACTACACAACCCCTAGTGGCGTCAGGGATGACTCCACTGATGGTGCCGCCGAGGATGCCACCACTGATGGTGCGCCGAGGATGCCACCACTGATGATGGCAGCGCACACACAGATGGCAGCCAACCAAAGAGGCAGCAGAAGGACCGGCGCCCAAACATGCTCCGCACTGTCAAGGAGGAATTTACTGAAGTGAACACCGACGGGCATCCAACGGCGCCCAAACAGATAGTCAAGGGGTACTCGGTTCAGCTCGGGTGCATTCTCCGGAGCACCGTCTCGATCAACACCAAGAACCTAAGGCATAAGGACCGAGGGAATTTGCGCAACCTCCTCTTCACGAAGCTGCACGAACGATACAAGTTCCCCGCTGAATTTGAAAACACAAGCCTCTCAGGGAATAAAGTGAATAGTGCCGCTCTCACGAGGATGAGCACGGCCCTGTCTACTTGGAGAAGCGCGGTGAAGAGAATGATTGACAAAGGTGATAGTTATGAGAAGATCAAGGCGAAAAATCCTTCGATCAGCGAAGATGACTACAAGGAGTTCAAGATCAAGTGCGAGAGTAGCGCAACCTGCGAATCAAGTCAGTGGGGGAAAGAAATGCAGGAGTTGAACTTAGGGGAACACAAACTCGGTCCCGGCGGCTACAGAGTGGTGGAGCCTATATGGGACAAGGAGGACGCGGAGTGTGCCGAGCAAGGCCTACCGCCCCGCTTCGAGAAATACCGTGACAAGAAGACTAGGAACTATGTCAGGGCCCGGTACAAGGAGGACCCGGTAACAAAGGAGCTTACCACGGATCCAAAGACCAGGGCGCTTGAGCTTGTTCCGGTAAGGAATACACCCCCGCGTAATTAGCTCTATATGGTTGCATTCTAATTAATGAAGCCAAATTTCTAAATGGTTCACATTCCTTTCACAGGAGACTGAAAGCAGTAGCGTGGGGTCGGCTCAGAGCACCCCTTGGGACAACACTCTAAATAGGGCGTTGAACGTAATGAAAAACAAGGATAAGCTCAGTAAGCCGTCGTCAGCTGGTCATGTGGCCGGCAAAGGCTTGTCCACAAAATGGTCGTCCTACTATAACGCTGGTGGGCGAAAGGAGAGAAAGACCAGCTTGGAATGCCAGTCGCGCGAGGTTCAAGAACTCAAGGCACAAGTGGCGTGGATTCCGGAGATTGTCCAAGAGCAAGTGCAACAACAACTGGGATCAACGCTCACCGGCATTATGCCTACCTTGATTCATGGACTGACGACATGGATTGCGGGCGGCCAACAGGGGCCACCCTGATTCCCAGCTTCATGGCCAGCAACTCGCACAACACGCATGCGGCGCCATTGGTGTCTCCCGCGGAGGCGGTATTGGTGTCTCCGACGCTGGCACGGGCATTGGAGCTTAATGCACCCGGGTGTATGCTGGCCGACACCTCGGCAGCAAGCGGCCACTCCATCAATTGCACGCCTGCTATTGGCAGTGCCTCGACATTAGCCGAGCTCAACGCCATCACGGTAACTAATTAAGCCTCTCGGCCGAGGACTTCATCTCCTTGCCTTTGACTAGGCATCCCTGACGCCCTACATGTTTTCGCAGGGTGCCGCCGATGTTCCGTGCACTCTCCTGCACTTCATGAACGACGAGTTTGTCAGGACCCCGATTCTAAGTCACACCGATCTAGCCTGTAACACCTCATATCACTTTGCGGCCTCACGCACGGTATTCCCACGGGTGTCGCCTTACCATGGCCCAGGGCCGTTTGCGCCTTTTGGCTCACGTATATGATAGTGTCGCTAGCATCCATATGACAGAGAACCCGGGGCGACATGACTAGTCGTGAACCCAAAGTGGCACTAACTTACGGGGACAAGCATACATGAATCAACATCGAGCATGTCGGTCAGCAGCGTGTGAATCCGGGCTGTAGCACTGGGCTATCAGGACTCCGGGAACCCGGCCTGTAGCGGGCTAGGCAGGACTCCGGATGTCACCGTGTGACATTTCCCCGAAGGGACAGACACAGGAACAAAGTGAATCACATGCCGGCCAGTCAAGTGTTCCGGAGCAGTAGTGCTGGGCTAGCAGGAATCCGGTGAACTGGGCTGTAGCGAACTACTATGGCTCATGGAATCACAAGACCACATTTCCCCATAAGAGAGGCTACTAAGGATAAACAACTAGGTTGTCGGATCCCACACATACCAAGCATTTCAATCATACACACAATATGCTCGATATGTGTAAATACAACATGGCATCACAACATAACTCTACGACTCGAGTATTTATCCATTTGGCTCCGAAGAGCCAGATAATACAAACATGGGTCTCATGACCCAACATTTAGAGCATACAAGTCAAAGCACATGCGGAAGCTTAACATTTTTGTGTACAGACTTCTACAAATGAAAAAGGACGAGAAGCCTGACTATCTACCAGATCCTGCCGAGGGCACAAGATCATAGCTGAGGTAACAAGCTAAACGTCGAAGTCCACATGGAACTAATAGCGAGACTGAAGTCTCTCTGCAAAACATAAATTAAGCAAACGTGAGTACAAATGTACCCAGCAAGACTTACATCAGAACTAACTACATATGCATCGGTATCAACAAAGGGGTAGTGGAGTTTAACTGCAGCAAGCCAGCTTTGACTCAGTGGCTAACCTGAACTACGACAACAAGCAACTCTTTTGAGGTGGCGCACACGAGTCCACAAATTCACCATATCAATACACCACTATGGATCCGCTCCCGTCTCCCTATGAGAACGCCATCCATAGCACTCACGCTTATCTTGCACATTTTAAAGTATCCACTTTCACTTGTTTATGAACTGTGCAAGGGGTCCAAGTTTCCATACCCAAGGAATCCGGCTATCCGAATAGATAATGATAACCCTACAGGGGTGTACGTCTTCACACACGCTCTCGCCACTTACCACCATGTACACATTGTGTATCTCGGCAACCTTCAAGCGGAAGCCTCGCGAGGGAGTTGGCCATGACCTGACTAACCAACAAGTCTCTAGTCCAGGTTTATTGCCTATTCGGGTTCCATCCGCAAGGAGATCCGGCCGGGGTGTCGCTCACGGCCCCAAACGATGTGAGCAGGGTTCCCAAGCCCACCATCCGGGTGCCACTTGGTACACCATGCCACTGTGCCTAGTCTGTCCCAAGCCCACCTATACCGGGTGCCACTTGGTAGACTACTAACACAACCTACAAACACCAGAAACTAGTTGCAACTCCTGGACAGAGATTAGGTTGATTAATAAGTCGAGAGGGGCACTTAAGCATTCCAATGCGTGGTAGTAGCTATTCATGGATCACAAACACAAAACTCAGTTCCTAAGGATGGCCTCAATGAGACAACCCACCATGTACTCCTACATGGCCTCTCACCGATACCTTCACCAAATCGTGTTCACACGCTTAACTCACAACAGTAGGACATGTTCTCACACCTCTAACTCATCCCTGATGAATCAGACCTGAATCAACTCTAAGTAATAGAAGGCATGACTAACAAGCATGAATGAGTAGGCACACCAGGGCTCAAACAACTCCTACTCATGCTAGTGGGTTTCATCTATTTACTGTGGCAATGACAGGTCATGCAAAGGAAAGGGGTTCAACTACCGCAGCATGTAACAGTTGAACCGTTGTTGTCCTAATGCAGTAAAAGAGAGCAGGAGCGAGAGAGTGGGATTGTATCGGAATGAACAAGGGGGTTTTGCTTGCCTGGCACTTCTGAAGATAGTATAGTTCTTCATCGGTGTCATCGATCACATCATCGGAACCACATCTATCGAGAGGGGACAAACACCGGCAACTGAGAAAGAACACAATCAATGCAATGCCACAATATGATGCATGATCATGACATGGCAATATGCTGTGATTTGAGCTAATGCATCTAGCTATTATTTAAATGAAGTTGGTTTGAATACATGATTCAAATTCCAACTCCATATATGATTATTTAAATGCCCTTTATTTGTTTTGTCCAAAACAGAGGACAAAAATTGTTCAAACATGCATGAAAATGGTACAGATGGATTCCTTGAATTTTTCTGATAATTTTTCATATATAAATTATTTCATTTGGAGTTATAGATAATTTTCTATGATTTTTAGAAGTTTTGGGCATTCTCTGGAATTTCCTGAATAAACTTAAATCCAGAAAATGATTTATAGCGTCAGCATTACGTCATGCTGACCTTAGTAGGTCAACAGGCGCCGCCCAGGTTAAACCTGGCCAGTGGGACCCACTGGTCAGTGACCCTGAGACACTTAGTGTCACAGACAGGTGGGTCCGGTCAACGGCCACATCAGCGAGGTCAACGCCGACGCGTGGGGCCACTGTGTTTAGATTAAACTTAACTATTTTTGTTAGCTAGTTAGTTAGGCAGTGGGGCCCGCATGTCAGCGAGCCAGGCGGTTAGTTAGTGGGTCATTAGCCACTGATGACATTGCCACGACAGTACGCCGGAGTTGAACACCGGTGACCAAACCCGACGGTGGAGGATCGCCGGAGTTGCTCGGGACGGTGATACAGGGGTCGGCGCGATGCGCTGGAGGTGCCAGAGAGACGCCCATCCTCGCGCGCATCCAGGGGATCATGCGGGAGGCTGCGGGGTGGCCGAAGACAATGGCCACGACAACCCTGGCGGTGGCCGGAGCTCGGCTAGATGCGGGCGTGGGGCTGCAGCAAGCAGGCGAGCGAGTAGAGGGGCTAGGCGGCCTCCTGGAGGCACCAGGAGCGCGGTGCGGTGCAAGGGCGCAGGTGGTTTGAGCTTAGGCCACGGCGGCGACAAAGCCAGGCGGCGGTGAGCTTTGGTCATGGCGGGGAACATCGCTACGGCAAGGAAACGACGCGAAGAAGCGTGAGTAACGACGGCAGAGCTCACAGGGAGTCGGACGGCGGTCTCAGCAGGCTCGGGGACGGCCTGATGGTGATGAAACAAGCGGCGGGGATCTCCGGCACGAAGGTTGAAGAAGACGTTCGGGACGGCGATGCGGTGCTCCCCCGGTTGTTTGGCTCGACGTGGACGAGGAGGGCGAAGATGCGGAGCTCGGGATCGCGGAGAGGGAGTGAGGGAGTGGTTGTGGCCGCGGTGAACAGTGTCGGTGCACTCCGTCTTGTTCGATCGGCCAAGGGAGAGAGAGCAGAGGAGAGGGAAGAGGTTGCGGGCGAGGGGGAGAGAGGTCAGGGGTCTCTGGGCATCTCCAGGCGCGAGGGAGAGGCAAGAGGTGGCAAGCAGGAGCTGGAGCCTGCGGCCTGCGTGGGCGCTCTCTCGCGGCGACAGCATCAGCTTTGGGGCGAGGGGAGGAAGACAACAGGAGGAGCCCCTGGTGGGCTGGGCTGGCTTTGCCCAGTGTTGGGCCAGTTGGTGGGCTGCACAGGTGAGGCCAGGTACGATTCCTTCTCTCTCTCTTTTATTTTCTGTTTCCTATTTTCTTTAAATCTGTTTTGATTTGATTTTACCCAAATCATTTTCCGAGCTTCCGTAAATTGTTGTATGGACTAGTGACATTAATATAAATCCCCACAACAATTTCCAGAATTATTGGATCATATTTGAAATATATCAAATATAAATCCAATGCAAATAATTATTGAATTAATTCCGAATGCCCAAAATAAATATTTATGAGCTCCTGAAAATATTGGTTTGAATTTTAGTTTTGGCCAATATTTTCAAAGAGAAACATGAACATTTTCTTGGACCCATTTGAAAAGATTTTAATGTTGATTATTTCTGAAGTGACTTCTGAGGGTTTCAATTAACCTCAATTCAACTTTCAGAATTTAAACATGATGCATGATGCTCTCAAATGCAACTAATTACAAACAAATTCTATGGTTGTGACAACTCACCCCCACTAAACAAGAATCTCGTCCCGAGATTCAAGCGTAGGGTAAGATGAAGGGGGAACGCGAATTAACACAATCTTCACGATCCAGGTAGCACTTCATAAGAACGTTTATTTGATCATCATCTTTGATCATGACATCCTTACCCTCGAGAACTTCATCCAACATGGCGACAAGAGAGCAAGACAACCTCACAAGAATGGATCATCGATCTTAATGAACACAAGATCAACTCACAGAATGAGATGTAGAAACATCCATTGAGCTAAGATGCAAAACACACATCAGAGATGATGGATGAGAAACATATGACAAAGGTTCAAATTGGTAGGCGACAATTCCATGCTGGAGTAGGATAGTGCATGGTTTTCAAGGTAGTGAGGAGATAATTGCCATGATTCCATAACGGGACACCTCGGGGAAGGTGACTCGTAGAATTATTCCCTTAAGTGGCAAAAAGAATTACTTTTGATATAGAGATCATTGAAACTCTCTATATCAGCCTAAGGAAAATCACAATTGATCGTTTGAATGAATTCGAAAGAATGGCATACTCAGTTTGGAGAGGAAACTAGGGTTATAGGACAAATCGGCAATGGAAGGCACATTCCAATTGATACCGAGGATATAACCCAGTGACTGAGCGTGCTCTCAAGAACTTGAGCATTTCTGTATTCATCAAGGTTTTACCAACATCCGTGCCGAGGATCCTGGCAACACATCCTACTACCATGAGGAACAGTGATGGAGGATGTAGATGCAAGGAGGACATCACTTTCTCAGATTTTTCCTTAGCAATGCCAAAGGAGCAAATCTGGATGATCGACTAAGAGACATTTAGCACTCTGCTTCTAATGTTCTCCTTGATGTACTAGGTACCACGGTCAGTGCTTAAAAGCATCAACATGGCCATCAAGTAAAGGTCGGACTTCGGGAGCACAAAAATCCATAAGGAACAACTACTAGAGTAAAGCTTACGAAATCCTTATGGGGAGGTGGCCAACTTCCTCAATCAAGATACTACAATGATAGATCTTCCGGCTGGGTGTGTCGGCCACGACATCCACTTTACCGGGTTACAGAGAGACCAGTATTATAGTTCCTAGGAAATGTTCCAACCATCATATCTGCCTGAGATTCAGATCTGGCTGGTGTCAGAATAATCCAGACTCATTAGGTCTGGAAAGAAGAATGGAAGGTTGCAACACAAATCGACGAGATAACGTTGCGAGATTCTCGGGAAATGAACTACGATAGCAAGCTCCAAAACATGAGCTGGTTCTGCTACACACCTGTGAACACACTGTCCTAGACAAGCATGACCACATGGTAGTCTTATAATAAAACACTACCGAGTTCTGGTTGGGAACCATCATCAAGGATAACGGAATCTTGTACAAATCCGTATGGTACCTTCAGGACTAGCACTTAGAACTTATTATCCTTGAACAAATCAATCAGTGGCTTAGTGTGCTACGGAATTCATATGGAATGAAGATGATCAGTCTAACAAACCACGGAATACTTTGCACATGCGTGGCTGACTCGGAATGATTCCATAGGAGGTAAAACAAGTCTTCTCAACTTCATGGCGGCAACTTGCATCAATTGCACAAGAATTTTCATCCAAGCATATGCTTCATGAACGGGGCATGAAGATAATGCTTATAGAAGTTTCCGATACTAGCTGGATGTTCAACACGAATCATGGACAAGATGAAATGTTGTCAATGGGCTCAACAACAACTCATCGGAATTTCCATATTACTGGACTTCCACCATTATGTGAACAATGTGATAGCATTTATCAGACCCAAACGATATAATGGTGTATGCTCGAGGGATCAACCACGAGTAAGACAACATTACGAATATCGTTGGTTCTAACTTGATTTGACGATAGCCCACACTCAAATCAAGGTTTGGACAAGACAATAGGTTCAACAACTGATCACGGGGATAAGTCGATGAAGATATCATCTTTCTTCAACACACACACACACACACACACACACACACACACACACACAAGGATATCCCTTAGTGATGAACTAAGTCGGACAAGCTTCCGTCTTCCAACTCTCCAAGTTGTTGTTTAGCTTAACCAACTAGCTCGGGGTATCCAACACAGATTCTTGGAGAATGGATGGTTTAGAGAAAAACCATCACGATCACGAACTCAACATAGCGATCAGGGAACACCTGGTAATACTTCCGAGAAGATATTCGGAAAATCATGAACCACCGATATGTTATTAAGCTCGAGAACAATCTTGCTTTTCAGGGCAAGACGATATGATCAAGCAGCGAGGGATTGTCACAGTCCTAACTCATTGGTCGATGAGTGCACCCGGAAATATGGACTAGGTAGCACGATCAATCTTAGGATGATGATTTAATAACCAGCACACTAAGAATGAGAGTATTGTCCATTAACTACTAAGCAACAAAGTTGCTAGGAATATTGCTTTCACACATCACAGTTCACTTGTCGGCATTCCGGTCACCACAACACAGAGACCGAGGAATGAATACTGATGGCGAGAAGTATCGCTGCACCAAGAATTCATAGGATGGTGTGCAATTCCTATGACTTTCTTGACATAAAGAGGGTAATATTCCAGGGTAGAACAGAATAAAAGATGGATTGGCATTTTGATCTGCGGAATGCAATTGCTTTGACCCAATCCTAGATATGGACAAGGTACTGGAGTTTGTTTCTCCTAGTCATTCTGAAATAGAATGGCTTAATGGACCACAAGAATAATAGGCATCGATAACACGGATGCACAATTACTCCTGACTATCAATTGATAGACGATGGTCGGAATACAAAAGAAGAGGGACAACTCAAGAGGACATATATATTTCTGAGTTGTGGATGCATAGATTAATATGTCGAACCAAGTTCAACAGGTTTCTTCCAAATAACCAATGCAGAAAGGTAGAACTGGCAGATTCACAATAAAATGGAGAACTCATCAAGAGCACTCTTGTTGTGATCTTTTGGTTCAAAAGAACTTCTGCCATATTGGCTCATGGTATTGGAAGAACGATATACCACGGACCTCGAGGACTATCAAGAGGTTACTAATATCCTAAAGGAACTAGCAACAATGTCAACACGAGGTAAGTATAGTGCATCTTGGGTCAAGAACCCATGAGTAGAATACCTACTACTAAATGGCATCACGGGATGCTTTCAAGAATGGTGGCCAGAATCATCACACCGGGAACACAAAACATGGCTAGATTACTAGGTGACTCCCTAAAATACCTAGGGTCATAATAATAGCTCCAACATATATGCCGATGCAACAGGGTACCTCAACTCACCGATTAGTGTGCTTAATCTGGCCCAAAATACAACGGGAACATGGAGGAAAGATTTGCAAGTGCATCAGACTATTTAGAAGCCTGGGATGACTCGGACAACATAACGGCTGTAAATGCTCAAAATTATTTGAGACATCCTGCAAAAAGGGTGGCATAACCACTCAACATCACAATATCAAGGTTCTGAGGCCAGCTATGAACATATGGAAGTAGTAGGAACTGAATTGAGGCTAGAACCCAACAATCCTAAGAGTCTACGGATTAGTAACACGTGATCCTGATAGAAAGATGAGAAGCCTAGTTCTTAATCCCCGTAGAAGAGAAGAGGATGACTCAGATTAGAAGGCCATAGGGTAAAGGAGTAAAAAGAGCCTTACATTCCCTTCCACAATCAATTCCCTTACATAACTAAAGCATTTCTAGACACGACTTCGACCAGCTTGGCTTGGTAATCCTACAGGCAGTCAGGCTCTGATACCAAAGCTGCCAGGACCCCGATTCTAAGTCACACCGATCTAGCCTGTAACACCTCATATCACTTTGCGGCCTCACGCACGGTATTCCCATGGGTGTCGCCTTACCATGGCCCGGGGCCGTTTGCGCCTTTTGGCTCACGTATATGATAGTGTCGCTAGCATCCATATGACAGAGAACCCGGGCCGGCATGACTAGTCATGAACCCAAAGTGGCACTAACTTACAGGGACATGCATACATGAATCAACATCGAGCATGTCGATCAGCAGCGTGTGAATCCGGGCTGTATCACTGGGCTAACAGGACTCCGAGAACCCGGGCTGTAGCAGGCTAGGCAGGACTCCGGATGTCACCGCGTGACATTTCCCCGAAGGGACAGACACAGGAACGAAGTGAATCACATGCCGACCAGCCAAGTGTTCCGGAGCAGTAGTGTTGGGCTAGCAGGACTCTGGTGAACCGGGCTGTAGCGGACTACTATGGCTCATGGAAGCACAAGACCACATTTCCCCATAAGAGAGGCTACCAAGGATAAACAACTAGGTTGTCGGATCCCACACATACCAAGCATTTCAATCATACACACAATATGCTCGATATGTGTAAATACAACATGGCATCACAACATAACTCTATGACTCAAGTATTTATTCATTAGGCTTTGAAGAGCTAGATAATACAAACATGGGTCTCATGACCCAACATTCAGAGCATACAAGTCAAAACACATGCGGAAGCTTAACATGTCTGAGTACAGACTTCTACAAATGAAAAAGGCTGAGAAGCCTGACTATCTACCAGATCCTGCCGAGGGCACAAGATCGTAGCTGAGGTAACAAGCTAAACTTCGAAGTCCACATGGAACTACTAGTGAGACTGAAGTCTCTCTGCAAAACATAAATTAAGCAAACGTGAGTACAAATGTACCCAGCAAGACTTACATCATAACTAACTACATATGCATCGGTATCAACAAAGGGGTAGTGGAGTTTAACTGCAGCAAGCCAGCTTTGACTCAGTGGCTAACCTGAACTACGACTACAAGCAACTCTTTTGAGGTGGCGCACACGAGTCCACAAATTCACCATATCAATACACCACTATGGATCCGCTCCCGTCTCACTATGAGAACGCCATCCATAGCACTCACGCTTATCTTGCACATTTTAAAGTATCCACTTTCACTTATTTATGAACTATGCAAGGGGTCCAAGTTTCCATATCCAAGGAATCCGACTATTCGAATAGATAATGATAACCCTGCAGGGGTGTACGTCTTCACACACGCTCTCGCCACTTACCACCATGTACACATTGTGTATATCGGCAACCTTCAAGCGGAAGCCTCGCGAGGGAGTTGGCCATGACCTGACTAACCAACAAGTCTCTAGTCCAGGTTTATCGCCTATTCGGGTTCCATCCGCAAGGAGATCCGGCCGGGGTGTCGCTCACGGCCCCAAACGATGTGAGCAGGGTTCCCAAGCCCACCATCCGGGTGCCACTTGGTACACCGTGCCACTGTGCCTAGTCTGTCCCAAGCCCACCTGTACTGGATGCCACTTGGTAGACTACTAACACAACCTACAAACACCAGAAACTACTTGCAACTCCTGGACAGAGATCAGGTTGATTAATAAGTCGAGAGGGGCACTTAAGCATTCCAATGCGTGGTAGTAGCTGTTCATGGATCACAAACACAAAACTCAGTTCCTAAGGATGGCTTCAATGAGACAACCCACCATGTACTCCTACATGGCCTCTCACCGATACCTTCACCAAATCGTGTTCACACGCTTAACTCACAACAGTAGGACATGTTCTCACACCTCTAACTCATCCCTGATGAATCAGACCTGAATCAACTCTAAGCAATAGAAGGCATGACAAACAAGCATGAATGAGTAGGCACACCAGGGCTCAAACAACTCCTACTCATGCTAGTGGGTTTCATCTATTTACTATGGCAATGACAGGTCATGCAAAGGAAAGGGGTTCAACTACCACAGCATGTAACAGTTGAATCGTTGTTGTCCTAATGCAGTAAAAGAGAGCAGGAGCGAGAGAGTGGGATTGTATCGGAATGAACAAGGGGGTTTTGCTTGCATGGCACTTCTGAAGATAGTATAGTTCTTCATCGGTGTCATCGATCACATCGTCGGAACCACATCTATCGAGAGGGGACAAACACCGGCAACTGAGAAAGAACACAATCAATGCAATGCCACAATATGATGCATGATCATGACATGGCAATATGCTGTGATTTGAGCTAATGCATCTAGCTATTATTTAAATGAAGTTGGTTTGAATACATGATTCAAATTCCAACTCCATATATGATTATTTAAATGCCCTTTATTTGTTTTGTCCAAAACAGAGGACAAACATCGTTCAAACATGCCTGAAAATGGTACAGATGGATTCCTTGAATTTTTCTAATAATTTTTCATATATAAATTATTTCATTTGGAGTTATAGATAATTTTCTATGATTTTTAGAAGTTTTGGGCATTCTCTGGAATTTCCTGAATAAACTTAAATCCAGAAAATGATTTATAGCGTCAGCATTACGTCATGCTGACCTTAGTAGGTCAACAGGCGCCGCCCAGGTTAAACCTGGCCAGTGGGACCCACTGGTCAGTGACCCTGAGACACTTAGTGTCACAGACAGGTGGGTCCGGTCAACGGCCATGTCAGCGAGGTCAACGCCGACGAGTGGGGCCACTGTGTTTAGATTAAACTTAACTATTTTTGTTAGCTGGTTAGTTAGGCAGTGGTGCCCGCATGTTAGCGAGCCAGGGGGTTACTTAGTGGGTCATTAGCCACTAATGACATTGCCACATCAGTACGCCGGAGTTGAACGCCGGCGACCAATCCCGACGGCGGAGGATCGTCGGAGTTGCTCGGGACGGTGATACAGGGGTCGGCTCGATGCGCTGGAGGTGCCAGAGCGATGCCCATCCTCGCGTGCATCTAGGGGATCATGCGGGAGGCTGCGGGGTGGCCGGAGACGATGGCCACGGCAACCCTGGCGGTGGCCGGAGCTCGGCTAGAGGCGGGCGCGGGGCTGCAGCAAGCAGGCGAGCGAGTAGAGGGGTTAGGCGGCCTCCTAGAGGCACCAGGAGTGCGGTGCGGTGCAAGGGCGCGGGTGGTTTGAGCTTAGGCCACGGCGGCGACAAAGTCAGGCGGCGGTGAGCTTCGGTCATGGCGGGGAACGGCGCTACGGCAAGGAAACGACGCGGGGAAGAGTGGGTAACGATGGCGGAGCTCATAGGGAGTCGGATGGTGGTCTCAGCGGGCTCGGGGACGGCCTGATGGTGACGAAACAAGTGGCGGGGATCTCCGGCACCGAGGTTGAAGAAGACGTCCGGGACGGCGATGCGGTGCTCCCCCGGTTGTTTGGCTCGGCGTGGACGAGGAGGGCGAAGATGCGGAGCTCGGGATCACGGAGAGGGGGCGAGGGAGTGGTTGTAGCCGCGGTGAACGGCGTCGATGCACTCCGGCTTGTTCGGTCGGCCAAGGGAGAGAGAGCAGAGGAGAGGGGAGAGGTTGCGGGCGAGGGGGAGAGTGGTCAGGGGTCTCTGGGCGTCTCCAGGCGTGAGGGAGAGGCAGGAGGTGGCAAGCAGGAGCTGGAGCCTGCGGCCTGCGTGGGCGCTCTCTCGCGGCGACAGCAGCAGCTTTGGGGCGAGGGGAGGAAGACGACAGGAGGAGCCCCTGGTGGGCTGGGCTGGCTTTGCCCCGTGTTGGGCCAGTTGGGGGGCTGCACAGGTGAGGCCAGGTACGATTCCTTCTCTCTCTTTTATTTTATGTTTCCTATTTTCTTTAAATCTGTTTTGTTTGATTTTACCCAAATCATTTTCTGAGCTTCCGTAAATTGTTGTATGGACTAGTGACATTAATATAAATCCCCACAACAATTTCCAGAATTATTGGATCATATTTGAGATATATCAAATATAAATCCAATGCAAATAATTATTGAATTAATTCCAAATGCCCAAAATAAATATTTATGAGCTCCTGAAAATATTGGTTTGAATTTTAGTTCTGGCCAATATTTTCAAAGAGAACATGAACATTTTCTTGGACCCATTTGAAAAGATTTTAATGTTGATTACTTCTGAAGTGACTTCTGAGGTCTTCAACTAACCTCAATTGAACTTTCAGAATTTAAACATGATGCATGATGCTCTCAAATGCAACTAATTACAAACAAATTCTAGGGCTGTGACAGAGTTGGTCGATGTCGCCAAGGGCAGAATCGTTCAACCGGGCAACCCCGTGTTCCACGGTAATCCGATGCCACCCACCGTGTATAGGGTTCAACTGGTTCGGGTGCTGCCAGGCTGCGACGAGTTGTTACCTCCGATTCGACCCGCCGGGGCCGACGAAGATGATGTGATAACCCTCAGCGCCTGCCTAAGCTGGCCCCCGCTTTGGCCGAAGAGCCAGATTCATTTGGAGGCGGGGGACACCATCCCAAAGACAACACCGCCAGTCGTGCCGGCGCCAAGCCATGGCAAGACCGCCCGCAACGCTACCGGACATGCCGGACATCCCTATGGCACAGGATCCGAACATGCATATGGCACAGGATCCGAACAATGATGACAACGACGACGGTACATTTACCAACGTCGATAAGTACTTTGCCGAACATGGGTACGATGACGAATTCTTGGGGCCTCCTTCTCAAGAACCCAACCCTACAAAAGACGATCGCGATCTAGCTAGTACCGCGGAGAAACCCAATTGCATCAGGCGTCGTTTGGCGTTCAGTTCTCAGGAGACGCCTCCAGCTGCCGACTTCACCGAGCCTCAGATAGCCGAGGTGCAAAATATTATCAGCCCCAACACACTCAAGAAGGCGGTCTGTGAGCAGAACTCGGTCCCATTACAACAGAAGAAGAAGGGATGGAAAAGAAAGAGTAACAAGGGTGCGAGCCAGCCGACACCGAGTACGATTCGTGCTCAGGACGGGCCACCTTCACCTAAGGATATCTCGAGGAGGGTGCATGTGGCGGGTAGGCTGATGCTACCGACTAATATGTTCAATGCTGCAACCAGTGCTATGCGGAGTCTGCATGACAGTGTTCTTTCTTTGGAGAAGCGGCGTCTCTCCGAGAATGATGTGGCATACCCAGTTTTCGTGGCCAAGGTGCTAGAGGGCAAGGGCTTTGTGGATAACTCCATCGGGGGTACGATCGTCCTGCGGTTTGATGACATCTTCTCTATGTTTAACCTTCATCCGTTGCACTACACCTTCATTCGACTATTTTCGCTGAGTACGGAGATGCGGATCATTAGAGACAAGACCCCGGACATCGTGATAGTCGACCCCTTCTACATGCGTGCCAAGATCTTGGGCAGCGCTGGGGACCGGCAAGTCGTGAGTTCTTACCTCGAAGGCATCATTCTGGCAAACCCAGATAAGGATAACTTCCTCGTGCCTTACTTTCCTGAGTAAGTCATCCCCTCACCGCCCCGTAACATATGATTTCTTAGATTTCAATCATTTTTTTCTAACATTTCGTGTTTTGTGCAGTGACACACATTGCACACTCTTCCTCTTAAGCCCAAAATATTCCATGGCCACCTATTTTGACTCGGACCGTTAGTCGAAGAAAGACTACACAAATATCAAGAAAGTTCTTGATGATGTTCTGCTCGGCTACGCCAAATCTGGAGGCACCTTCACCAGGCCAATTCGTAGGTACGACAAGCATGTGTTCGCCCACAATACAACGTTCTGCTGCGTCAAGCAGCCGCCTGGCGGTCAGAAGGATGCCTACTACGCCCTCCATCACATGCGGGGGATCGTACGGGACCATAATCACCTTCTGCTACCAAATAATCTCAAAGATTGGGCCGCGAGCTTGTCGGCAATCCAGGACGCGGACATCAGACAAGAATTCTTTCGCATCCAGTCGGAGTTTGCAGAAATCATCCATCAAGATGTCCTTCGTACCTCGGGGCAGTTCAACGTCAGATATCAACCATCCAACAGTGAGATAGACACAACGCTACAAATGCAGGCTGACAACGCCCGCGATTTCATGACCATCACGAGAGATGGCGGCTTCATCCACGCTCCAGTCCCTTGAGTCGAGTCGAAAGTAGTGATGCTATGTGTAGTTCTGAAACATCGATTGGCTCATGTTGTAATTAAACTTTAATGAACTTGTATGTCTCTTTGGTTCGGACAGTCGCTCAACTTCGATGTAATCGATGCAATTTATTAGTAGGACCATGAATCATGCTATTAATGTCTTGCTTTTCTCTTCCGATCCTTTTGTTGCATACTTATATATTGCTTATGTATTGTATGTGAATTGCTACTAATGTTTTGTTTGGCTAGTGCATAGAGATGCTGTCGTATGTCATGTACAAGGGTAAGGTTCCCGGAGTTTACGACGACTGGGAGGAGTGTCGGAGACAGGTTCACCGTTTCAGCGGTAATGATACATCTCCAACGTATCTATAATTTTTGATTGCTCCATGCTATATTATCTACTGTTTTAGACATTATTGGGCTTTATTTTCCACTTTTATATTATTTTTGGGACTAACCTATTAACTGGAGGCCTAGCCCAGAATTGTTGTTTTTTGCCAGTTTTAGGGTTTCAAAGAAAAGGAATATCAAACGGAGTCCAAACGGAATGAAACCTTCGGAAACGTGATTTTCTCATCAGATAAGATCCAGGAGACTTTGACCCTCCGTCAAGAAAGCCACGAGCTGCTCACGAGGGTAGGGGTGCCCCCCCTAGGGCGCGCCCCCTGCCTCGTGGGCCCCTCGAAGCTCCACTGACGTACTTCGTCCTCCTATATATATCCACGTACCCCCAAACGATCGGGGACGGAGCCAAAAACCTAATTCCACCGCCGCAACTTTCTGTATCCACGAGATCCCATCTTGGAGCCTGTTCCGGAGCTCCGCCAGAGGAGGCATCGATCACGGAGGGCTTCTACATCATCATCCAAGCCCCTCCGATGAAGTGTGAGTAGTTTACTTCAGACCTACGGGTCCATAGCTAGTAGCTAGATGGCTTCTTCTCTCTTTTTGGATCTCAATACAATGTTCTCCCCCTCTCTCGTGGAGATCTATTCGATGTAATCTTCTTTTTGCGGTGTGTTTATTGAGACCGATGAATTGTGGGTTTATGATCAAGTCTATCTATGAATATAATTTGAATCTTCTCTGAATTCTTTTATGTATGATTGGTTATCTTTGCAAGTCTCTTCGAATTATCAGTTTGGTTTGGCCTACTAGATTGGTTGTTCTTGCCATGGGAGAAGTGCTTAGCTTTGGGTTCAATCTTGCGGTGTCCTTTCCCAGTGACAGAAGGGGCAGCAAGGCACATATTGTATTGTTGCCATCGAGGATAACAAGATGGTTTTTTTTATCAAATTGCATGAAACTATCCCTCTACATCATGTCATCTTGCTTAAGGCGTTACTCTGTTTTTAACTTAATACTCTAGATGCATGCTGGATAGCGGTCGATAAGTGGAGTAATAGTAGTAGATGCAGAATCGTTTCATCTACTTGTCTCGGACATGATGCCTATATACATGATCATACCTAGATATTCTCATAACTATGCTCAACCGTAGAATACTTATGCTCTTGAGAGAAGCCACTAGTGAAACCTATGGCCCCCGGGTCTCTTTCTCATCATATCAAACTCCATCACTTTACTATTGCTTTGCTTTTACTTTTACTTTATTTACTTTGCATCTCTATATCAAAAATACCAAAAAAATGTTATTTATTATCTCTATCAGATCTCAGTTTCGTAAGTGACCGTGAAGGGATTGACAACCCCTAAGCGCGTTGGTTGCGTTGACCTATTGTTTTTGTGTAGGTACGAGGGACTCGAGCGTAGCCTCCTATTGGATTGATACCTTGGTTCTCAAAAACTGAGGGAAATACTTACGCTACTTTGTTGCATCATCCCTTCCTCTTTGGGGAAATCCAACGCAGCGCTCAAGAGGTAGCAAGAAGGATTTCTGGCACTGTTGCTGGGGAGTGTTGGAAATATGCCCTAGAGGCAATAATAAAAGCATTATTATTATATTTCCTTGTTCATGATAATTGTCTTTATTCATGCTATAATTGTGTTATCCGGAAATCGTAATACATGTGTGAATAATAGACACCAACATGTCCCTATTAAGCCTCTAGTTGACTAGCTCATTGATCAACAGATAATCATGGTTTCCTGACTATGGACATTGGATGTCATTGATAACGAGATCACATCATTAGGAGAATGATGTGATGGACAAGACCCAATCCTAAACATAGCATAAGATCGTATAGTTCGTTTGCTAGAGTTTTTCCAATGTCAAGTATCCTTTCCTTAGACCATGAGATCGTGTAACTCCCAGATACCATAGGAGTGCTTTGGGTGTACCAAACGTCACAACGTAACTGGGTGACTATAAAGGTATACTACGGGTATCTCCGAAAGTGTCTGTTGGGTTGACACGGATCAAGACTGGGATTTGTCACTCCGTATGACGGAGAGGTATCACTGGGCCCACTCGGTAATGCATCATCATAATGAGCTCAAAGTGACCAAGTGTCTGATCACGGGATCATGCATTACGGTACGAGTAAAGTGACTTGCCAGTAACGAGATTGAACGAGGTATTGGGATACCGACGATCGAATCTCGGGCAAGTAACATACCGATTGACAAAGGGAATTGTATACGGGGTTGCTTGAATCCTCGACATCGTGGTTCATCTGATGAGATCATCGAGGAGCATGTGGGAGCCAACATGGGTATCCAGATCCCGCTGTTGGTTATTGACCGGAGAGCGATCTCGGTCATGTCTACATGTCTCCCGAACCCGTAGGGTCTACACACTTAAGGTTCGGTGACGCTAGGGTTGTAGGGATATGTATATGCAGTAACCCGAATGTTGTTCGGAGTCCAGGATGAGATCCCGGACGTCACGAGGAGATCCGGAATGGTCCGGAGGTAAAGAATTATATATAGGAAGTGCTATTTCGGCCATCGGGACAAGTTTCGGGGTCGCCGGTATTGTACCGGGACCACCGGAAGGGTCCCGGGGGTCCACTGGATGGGGCCACCTGCCCCGGGGGGCCACATGGGCTGTACGGGGTGCGCCTTGGCCTATATGGGCCAAGGGCACCAGCCCCAAGAGGCCCATGCGCCTAGGGTTCAAGAAGGGAAGAGTCCCAAAAGGGGAAGGCACCTCCTAGGTGCCTTGGGGAGGAGGGATTCCTCCCTTGGCCACCGCCCCCCTAGGAGATTGGATCTCCTAGGGCCGGCCCCCCCCCCTAGGGTCCCTATATATAGTGGGGGAAGGAGGGCCTCTCAAACCACGCCTTTGGTGCCTCCCTCTCCCTCTCCAACACATCCTCCTCCTGAATAGTGCTTAGCGAAGCCCTGCCGGAGTACTGCAGCTCCATCACCACCATGCCGTTGTGCTGCTGCTGGAGCCATCTTCCTCAACCTATCCTTCCCCCTTGCTGGATCAAGAAGGAGGAGACGTTACGCTGACCGTACGTGTGTTGAACGCGGAGGTGCCGTCCGTTCGGCGCTAGGATCTCCGGTGATTTGAATCACGTCGAGTACACCTTCCTCATCCCCGTTCTTTGAACGCTTCCGCGCGTGATCTACAAAGGTATGTAGATGAAATCCAATCACTCGTTGCTAGATGAACTCCTAGATGGATCTTGGTGAAACCGTAGGAAAATTTTTGTTTTCTGCAACGTTCCCCAACAGTGGCATCATGAGCTAGGTCTATGCGTAGTTCTCTTGCACGAGTAGAACACAAATTTGTTGTGGGCGTAGATGTTGTCAACTTTCTTGCCGCTACTAGTCTTATCTTGCTTCAGCAGTATTGTGGGATGAAGCGGCCCAGACCAACCTTACACGTACGCTTACGTGAGACCGGTTCCACCGACTAACATGCACTAGTTGCATAAGGTGGCTGGCGGGTGTCTGTCTCTCCCACTTTAGTTGGAGCGGATTCGATGAAAAGGGCCCTTATGAAGGGTAAATAGAAGTTGACAAATCACGTTGTGGCTTTCACATAGGTAAGAAAACGTTCTTGCTAGAACCCTATTTCAGCCACGTAAAACTTGCAACAACAATTAGAGGACGTCTAACTTGTTTTTGCAGCAAGTGCTTTGTGATATGATATGGCCAAAGTTGTGATGAATGATGAATGATATATATGTGATGTATGAGATGTTCATGCTATTGTAATAGGAATCATGACTTGCATGTCGATGAGTATGACAACCGGCAGGAGCCATAGGAGTTGTCTTTATTTTTTGTATGACCTGCGTGTCATTGAGAAACGCCATGTAAATTACTTTACTTTATTGCTAAACGCGTTAGCCGTAGTAGTAGAAGTAATAGTTGGCGAGCAACTTCATGGAGACACGATGATGGAGATCATGGTGTCATGCCGGTGACAAGATGATCATGGAGCCCCAAGATGGAGATCAAAGGAGCTATGTGATATTGTCCATATCATGTCACTATTATTATTTGATTGCATGTGATGTTTATCATGTTTTGCATCTTGTTTACTTAGAACGACGGTAGTAAATAAGATGATCCCTCATAATAATTTCAAGAAAGTGTTCCCCCTAACTGTGCACCGTTGCGACAGTACGTTGTTTCGAAGCACCACATGATGATCGGGTGTTAGATTCTAACGTTCACATACAACGGGTGTAAGACAGATTTACACATGCAAACACTTAGGTTGACTTGACGAGCCTAGCATGTACAGACATGGCCTCGGAACACAGAAGACTGAAAGGTCGAGCATGAGTCGTATAGAAGATACGATCAACATGAAGATGTTCACCGATGTTGACTAGTCCGTCTCACGTGATGATCGGACACGGCCCAGTTAACTCGGATCATGTTATACCTAGATGACTAGAGGGATGTCTATCTAAGTGGGAGTTCATTGAATAATTTGATCAGATGAACTTAATTATCATGAACTTAGTCTAAAAATGTTTACAATATGTCTTGTAGATCAAATGGCCAACGTAGTCCTCAACTTCAATGCATTCCTAGAGAAAACCAAGCTGAAAGACAATGGCAGCAACTATACGGACTGGGTCCGGAACCTGAGGATCATCCTCATAGCTGCCAAGAAAGATTATGTCCTACAAGCACCGCTAGGTGACCCACTCGTCCCACAGAACCAAGACGTTATGAATGCTTGGCAGACACGTGCTGATGATTACTCCCTCGTTCAGTGCGGCATGCTTTACAGCTTAGAACCGGGGCTCCAAAAAACGTTTTGAGAGACATGGAGCATATGAGATGTTCGAAGAGCTGAAAATGGTTTTCCAAGCTCATGCCCGGGTCGAGAGATATGAAGTCTCCGACAAGTTCTTCAGCTGTAAGATGGAGGAAAATAGTTCTGTCAGTGAGCACATACTCACAATGTCTGGGTTACATAACCGCTTGACTCAGCTGGGAGTTAATCTCCCAGATGACGCGGTCATTGACAGAATCCTCCAGTCGCTTCCACCAAGCTACAAGAGCTTTGTGATGAACTTCAATATGCAGGGGATGGAAAAGACCATTCCTGAGGTATTTGCAATGCTGAAATCAGCAGAGGTAGAAGTCAAAAAGGAACATCAAGTGTTGATGGTGAATAAAACCACTAAGTTCAAGAAAGGCAAGGGTAAGAAGAACTTCAAGAAGGACGGCAAGGGAGTTGCCGTGCCCGGCAAGCAAGCTGCCAGGAAGAAGCCAAAGAATGGACCCAAGCCCGAGACTGAGTGCTTTTATTGCAAGGGAAGTGGTCACTGGAAGCGGAACTGCCCCAAATACTTAGCGGACAAGAAGGCCGGAAAAACAAAAAGGTATATGTGATATACATGTAATTGATGTGTACCTTACCAGTATTCGTAGTAGCTCCTGGGTATTTAATACTGGTGCGGTTGCTCACATTTGTAACTCAAAGCAGGAGCTGCGGAATAAGCGGAGACTGGCAAAGGACAAGGTGATGATGCGCGTCGGGAATGGTTCCAAGGTCAATGTGATCGCCGTCGGCACGCTACCTCTACATTTGCCTTCGGGATTAGTTTTAAACCTTAATAATTGTTATTTAGTGCCAACTTTGAGCATGAACATTGTATCAGGATCTTGTTTAATTCGAGATGGCTACTCATTTAAATCCGAGAATAATGGTTGTTCTATTTATATGAGAGATATGTTTTATGGTCATGCTCCGATGGTGAATGGTGTATTCTTAATGAATCTCGAGCGTAATACTACACATGTTCATAGTGTGAGTACCAAAAGATGTAAGATTGATAATGATAGTCCCACATACTTGTGGCACTGCCGCCTTGGTCACATAGGTGTCAAACGCATGAAGAAGCTCCATGCTGATGGACTTTTAGAGTCTCTTGATTACGAATCATTTGACACGTGCGAACCATGCCTCATGGGTAAAATGACCAAGACTCCGTTCTCAGGAACAATGGAGCGAGCAACCAACTTATTGGAAATCATACATACTGATGTGTGCGGTCCAATGAGTGTTGAGGCTCGCGGTGGCTATCTTTATGTTCTCACCCCACTGATGACTTGAGTAGATATGTGTATGTCTACTTAACGAAACACAAGTCTGAGACCTTTGAAAAGTTCAAGGAATTTTAGAGTGAGGTTGAAAATCAACGTGACAGGAAAATCAAGTTCCTGCGATCAGATCGTGGAGGAGAATACTTGAGTCACGAGTTTGGCACACACTTAAGAAAATGTGGAATAGTTCCACAGCTCACGCTGCCTGGAACACCTCAGCGTAATGGTGTGTCCGAACGTCGTAATCGCACTCTATTAGATATGGTGCGATCTATGATGTCTCCTACCGATTTACCGCTATTTTTTTGGGGCTATGCTTTAGAGACTGCCGCATTCACTTTAAATAGGGCTCCATCGAAATCCGTTGAGACGACACCATATGAATTATGGTTTGGGAAGAAACCTAAGCTGTCGTTTCTGAAAGTTTGGGGATGCGATGCTTATGTCAAGAAACTTCAACCTGAAAAGCTTGAACCCAAGTCGGAAAAATGCGTCTTCATAGGATACCCTAAAGAAACTATTGGGTATACCTTCTACCTCAGATCCGAAGGCAAGATCTTTGTTGCCAAGAATGGATCCTTTCTAGAGAAGGAGTTTCTCTCGAAAGAAGTAAGTGGGAGGAAAGTAGAACTTGATGAAGTATTACCTCTTGAACCGGAAAATGGCGCAACTCAAGAAAATGTTCCTGAGGTGCCCGCACCGACTAGAGAGGAAGTTAATGATAATGATCAAGATACTTCTGATCAAGCTCCTACTGAAATTCGTAGGTCCACAAGGACACGTTCCGCACCAGAGCGGTATGGGAACCCTGTCTTGGAAATCATGTTGTTAGACAACGGTGAACCTTCGAACTATGAAGAAGCGATGGCGGGCCCGGATTCCGACAAATGGCTAGAAGCCATGAAATCCGAGATAGGATCCATGTATGAAAATGAAGTATGGACTTTGACTGACTTGCCCGTTGAGCGGCGAGCCATAGAAAATAAATGGATCTTTAAGAAGAAGACAGACGCGGATGGTAATGTGACCATCTATAAAGCTTGGCTTGCCGCTAAGGGTTATCGACAAGTTCAAGGGGTTGACTACGATGAGACTTTCTCACCGGTAGCGAAGCTAAAGTCCGTCCGAATCATGTTAGTCATTGCCGCATTCTATGATTATGAGATATGGCAAATGGACGTCAAAACGGCATTCCTTAATGGTTTCCTTAAGGAAGAATTGTATATGATGCAGCCGGAAGGTTTTGTCGATCCTAAGAATGCTAACAAGGTGTGCAAGCTCCAACGCTCGATATATGGGCTGGTGCAAGCATCTCGGAGTTGGAACATTCACTTTGATGAGATGATCAAAGCGTTTGGGTTTACGCAGACTTATGGAGAAGCCTGCGTTTACAAGAAAGTGAGTGGGAGCTCTGTAGCATTTCTCATATTATATGTAGATGACATACTTTTGATGGGAAATGATATAGAACTCTTGGACAGCATTAAGGCCTACTTGAATAAGAGTTTTTCAATGAAGGACCTTGGAGAAGCTGCTTATATATTAGGCATCAAGATCTATAGAGACAGATCAAGACGCCTCATAGGTCTTTCACAAAGCACATACCTTGATAAGATATTGAAGAAGTTCAATATGGATCAGTCTAAGAAGGGGTTCTTGCCTGTGTTACAAGGTGTGAAATTGAGCTCAGCTCAATGTCCGACCACGACAGAAGATATAGAAGAGATGAGTGTCATCGCCTATGCCTCAGCCATAGGTTCTATTATGTATGCCATGCTATGTACCAGACCTGATGTAAACCTTGCCATAAGTTTGGTAGGAAGGTACCAAAGTAATCCTGGCAAGGAACACTGGACAGCGGTCAAGAATATCCTGAAGTACCTGAAAAGGACTAAGGAAATGTTTCTCGTTTATGGAGGTGACGAAGAGCTCGTTGTAAAAGGTTACGTCGACGCTAGCTTCGACACAGATCTGGATGACTCTAAGTCACAAACCGGATACATGTATATTTTGAATGGTGGGGCAGTAAGCTGGTGCAGTTGCAAGCAAAGCGTCGTGGCAGGATCTACATGTGAAGCGGAGTACATGGCAGCCTCGGAGGCAGCGCATGAAGCAATTTGGGTGAAGGAGTTCATCACCGACCTAGGAGTCATACCCAATGCGTCGGGGCCGATCAAGCTCTTCTATGACAACACTGGAGCTATTGCTCTTGCCAAGGAGCCCAGGTTTCACAAGAAGACAAGTCACATCAAGCGTCGCTTCAACTCCATTCGTGAAAATGTTCAAGATGGAGACATAGATATTTGTAAAGTACATACGGACCTGAATGTAGCAGATCCGTTGACTAAACCTCTCCCTAGAGCAAAACATGATCAACAGCAGAATTCCATGGGTGTTCGATTCATCACAATGTAACTAGATTATTGACACGTGCGAACCCCAAGAGGCCCATGCGCCTAGGGTTCAAGAAGGGAAGAGTCCCAAAAGGGGAAGGCACCTCCTAGGTGCCTTGGGGAGGAGGGATTCCTCCATTGGCCGCCGCCCCCCTAGGAGATTGGATCTCCTAGGGCCGGCGCCCCCCCTAGGCTCCCTATATATAGTGGGGGAAGGAGGGCCTCTCAAACCATGCCTTTGGTGCCTCCCTCTCCCTCTCCAACACATCCTCCTCCATAGTGCTTACCGAAGCCCTGCCGGAGTACTACAGCTCCATCACCACCACGCCGTCGTGCTGCTGCTGGAGCCATCTTCCTCAACCTCTCCTTCCCCCTTGCTGGATCAGGAAGGAGGAGACGTTACGCTAACCGTACGTGTGTTGAACGCGGAGGTGCCATCCGTTCGGCGCTAGGATCTCCGGTGATTTGAATCACGTCGAGTACACCTTCCTCATCCCCGTTCTTTGAACGCTTCCGCGCGTGATCTACAAAGGTATGTAGATGCAATCTGATCACTCGTTGCTAGATGAACTCCTAGATGGATCTTGGTGAAACCGTAGGAAATTTTTTGTTTTCTGCAACGTTCCCCAATAGGGAGTCTGCGCAAAAGTCAACATACCAAGTACCCATCACAATCCCTATCTCCCGCATTACATTATTTGCCATTTGCCTCTCATTTTCCTCTCCCCCCAATTCACCCTTGCCGTTTTATTCGCCCTCTCTCTCTATCCTCCCTCTCTTTCTCCGTTTGCCTCTTTTGCCCGTTTGCTCTTGTTTGCTCGTGTGCTGGATTGCTTGTTTGTCGCGATGGCTCAAGATAATACTAAATTGTGTGACTTCACCAATACCAACAATAATGATTTCCTTAGCACTTCGATTGCCCCTCTTACCGATGCTGAATCTTGTGAAATTAATACTGCTTTGTTGAATCTTGTCATGAAAGATCCGTTCTCCGGCCTTCCTAGTGAAGATGCCGCTACCCATCTTAATAGCTTCGTTGATTTGTGTGACATGCAAAAGAAGAAAGATGTCGATAATGATATTGTTAAATTGAAGCTATTTCCTTTTTTGCTTAGAGATCGTGCTAAAGCTTGGTTTTCGTCTTTGCCTAAAAATAGTATTGATTCATGGAACAAGTGCAAAGATGCTTTTATCTCTAAGTATTTTCCTCCCGCTAAGATCATCTCTCTTAGAAACGATATTATGAATTTTAAACAACTTGATCATGAACATGTTGCACAAGCTTGGGAGAGAATGAAATTAATGATACGTAATTACCCTACTCATGGTTTGAATTTGTGGATGATTATACAAAATTTTTATGCCGGATTGAATTTTGCTTGTAGAAATCTTTTAGATTCGGCCGTGGGAGGCACTTCTATGGAAATCACTTTAGGAGAAGCTACTAAACTCCTAGATAATATCATGGTTAATTATTCTCAATGGCATACTGAAAGATCTACTAAAAAGGTGCATGCGATAGAATAAATTAATGTTTTGAGTGGAAAGATGGATGAACTTATGAAATTATTTGCTAATAAGAGTGTTTTTTCTGATCCTAATGATGTGCACTTGTCTACTTTGATTGAGAATAATAATGAATCTATGGATGTGAATTTTGTTGGTAGGAACAATTTTGGTAACAACGCGTATAGAGGAAATTTCAATCCTAGGCCTTATCCTAGTAATCCCTCTAATAATTATGGTAATTCCTACAACAATTATTATGGAAATTATAATAAGATGCCCTCTGATTTTGAATCTAATATTAAAGAATTTATTTCTTCGCAAAAGAATTTTAATGCTATGATTGAAGAAAAAATGCTTAAGATTGATGATTTGGCTAGGAACGTTGATAGAATTGCTCTTGATGTTGATTCTTTGAAACTTAGATCTATTCCACCTAAGCATGATATCAATGAGTCTCTCAAAGCCATGAGAATTTCCATTGACGAGTGCAAAGAAAGAACCGCTAGGATGCGTGCTAAGAAAGATGCCTTTATAAAAGCATGTTCTTCTAGTTCCTATGAAAATAATGATGAAGATCTAAAAGTTATTGACGTGTCCCCTATTAAATCTTTGTTTTGCAATATGAATCTTGATAATGATGGGACTGAATATGATCCACCTTTACCTAGAAGGCGTTCTAAGAATTCAGAATTTGTTGATCTTGATGCTAAATTTGATAAAAGTGGGATTGAAGAAATTAAAACCCTAGATATTGCTAAACCCACTATTATGGATTTCAAGGAATTTAACTATGAAAATTGCTCTTTGATTGATTGTATTTCCTTGTTGCAATCCGTGCTAAAATCTCCTCACGCTTATAGTCAAAATAAAGCGTTTACTAAACATATCGTTGATGCCTTGATGCAATCTTATGAAGAAAAACTTGAATTGGAAGTTTCTATCCCTAGAAAACTTTATGATGAGTGGGAACCAACTATTAAAATTAAAATTAAATATTATGAGTTTTATGCTTTCTGTGATTTGGGTGCTAGTGTCTCTACTATTCCCAAAACTTTGTGTGATTTACTAGATTTCCGTGATTTTGATTATTGCTCTCTATACTTGCATCTTGCGGATTCCACTATTAAGAAACCTATGGGAAGAATTAATGATGTTCTTATTGTTGATAATAGGAATTATGTGCCCGTAGATTTTACCGTTCTTGATATAGATTGCAATCCTTCTTGCCCTATTATTCTTGGTAGACCTTTCCTTAGAACGGTTGGTGCAATTATTGATATGAAGGAAGGGAATATTAGATTTCAGTTTCCATTAAAAAAGGGCATGGAACACTTCCCTAGAAAGAAAATAAAATTAGCATATGAATCTATCATGATAGCCACTTATGGATTGCCTACCAAAGATGGCAATACCTAGATCTATTCTTGCTTGTTATGCCTAGCTAGGGGCGTTATCGATAGCGCTTGTTGGGAGGCAACCCAATTTTATTTTTATTCCTTGCTTTTTGCTCCTGTTTAGTAATAAATAAATTATCTAGCCTCTGTTTTGGTTGTGTTTTTTGTGTTTGTGCCAAGTAGAACCGTTGGGAAGACTTGGGGAAAGTCTTGTTGAACTTGCTGTAAAAAACAGAAACTTTAGCGCTCACGAGAACTGCTGTAATTTTTAATTGGAAAGTGCTATTTAGTTAATTATTTTTAATATGATTAATAGATAAATTCCTCACGTCCAGCAATTTATGTTAGAATTTTTGGGGTTCCAGATCTTGCGCTAGCTACAGATTACTACAGACTGTTCTGTTTTTGACAGATTCTGTTTTTCGTGTGTTGTTTGCTTATTTTGATGAATCTATGGCTAGTAAAATAGTTTATAATCCATAGAGAATTTGGAATACAGTAGGTATAACACCAATATAAATAAAGAATGAGTTCATTACAGTACCTTGAAGTGGTCTTTTGTTTTCTTTCGCTAACGGAGCTCACGAGTTTTCTACTTTAAGTTTTGTGTTGTGAAGTTTTCAAGTTTTGGGTAAAGATTTGATGGATTATGGAACAACGAGTGGCAAGAGCCTAAACTTGGGGATTCCCATGGCACCCCCAAGATAATCTAAGGACACGTAAAAGCCAAAGCTTGGGGATGCCCCGGAAGGCATCCCCTCTTTCGTCTACTTCTACCGGTAACTTTACTTGGAGCTATATTTTTATTCACCACATGATATGTGTTTTGCTTGGAGCGTCTTTTATAATTTGAGTATTTGCTTATTAGTTTACCACGATCATCCTTGCTGTACACACCTTTTGATAGAGCCATACATGATTTGGAATTTGATAGAATACTCTATGTGCTTCACTTATATCTTTTGAGCTTTATAATTTTTCTCTAGTGCTTCACTTATACCTTTTAGAGCACGGTGGTGGATTTGTTTTATAGAAACTATTGTTCTCTCATGATTCAATTAGATTATTTTGAGAGTCTTAATAGCATGGTAATTTGCTTAAAATCCTAATATGCTTGGTATGCAAGATTAATAATAAAACATTCTTATGAGTGTGTTGAATACTAAGAAAAGTTTGATGCTTGATGATTGTTTTGAGATATGGAGGTAATAATATCAAAGTCATGCTAGTTGAGTAGTTGTGAAATTGAGAAATACTTGTGTTGAGGTTTGCAAGTCCCATAGCATGCACGTATGGTAAACGTTATGCAACAAATTTGAAACATGAGGTGTTATTTGATTGTCTTCCTTATGAGTGGCGGTCGGGGACGAGCGATGGTCTTTTCCTACCAATCTATCCCCCTAGGAGCATGCACGTAGTGCCGAGGTTTTTGATGACTTGTAGATTTTTGCAATAAGTATGTGAGTTCTTTATGACTAATGTTGAGTCCATGGATTATACGCACTCTCACCCTTCCACCCTTGCTAGCCTCTCCGGTACCGTTCATTGCCCTTTCTCACATTGAGAGTTGGCGCAAACTTCAACGGTGCATCCAAACCCCATGATATGATACGCTCTTACACACATAAACCTCCTTATATCTTCCTCAAAACAGCCACCATACCTACCTATTATGGCATTTCCATAGCCATTCCGAGATATATTGCCATGCAACTTTCCATCGTTCTGTTCATCATGACGCATTCATCATTGTCATATTTCTTAGCATGATCATGTAGTTGACATAGTATTTTTGGCAAAGCCACCGTTCATAATTCTTTCATACATGTCACTTTTGGTTCATTGCATATCCCGGTACACTGCTGGAGGCATTCACATAGAGTCATCTTTGTTCTAGTATCGAGTTGTAATCATTGAGTTGTAAATAAATAGAAGTGTGATGATCATCATTATTAGAGCATTGTCCCAAGTGAGGAATAAAAAAAGGGCATAAAAAAGAGAAGTCCCAAAAAAGAGAAAGGCCATAAAAAAAGAGAAGGCCCAAAAAAATGAGAGAAAAAGAGAGAAGGGACAATGTTACTATCCTTTTACCACACTTGTGCTTCAAAGTAGCACCATGATCTTCATAATAGAGAGTCTCTCATGTTATCACTTTCATATACTAGTGGGAATTTTTCATTATAAAACTTGGCTTGTATATTCCAACAATGGGCCTCCTCAAGTGCCCTAGGTCTTCATGAGCAAGCAAGTGGGATGCACACCCACTAGTTTCTTTTGTTGAGCTTTCATACATTTAGAGCTCTAGTGCATCTGTTGCATGGCAATCCCTACTCCTTGCATTAACATCAATCGGTGGGCATCTCCATAGCGCATTGATTAGCCTCGTTGATGTGAAACTTTCTCCTTTTTGTCTTCTCCACATAAACCCCCTTCATTATATACTATTCCACCCATAGTGCTATGTCCATGGCTCGTGCTCATATATTGCGTGAAAGTTTATAGGTTTGAGATTACTAAAGTATGAAACAATTGCTTGGCTTGTCATCAGGGTTGTGCATGATGATAGCATTCTTTTGTGACGAAAATGAAACATGACTAAACTATATGATTTTGTAGGGATGAACTTTCTTTGGCCATGTTATTTTGAGAAGACATAATTGCTTAGTTAGTATGCTTGAAGTATTATTATTTTTATGTCAATATGAACTTTTGTCTTGAATCTTTCGGATCTGAATATTCATACCACAATTAAGAAGAATTACATTAAAGTTATGCAAAGTAGCACTTCGCATCAAAAATTCTGTTTTTATCATTTACCTACTCGAGGACGAGCAGGAATTAAGCTCGGGGATGCTTGATACGTCTCCAACGTATCTATAATTTTTGATTGCTCCATGCTATATTATCTACTGTTTTAGACATTATTGGGCTTTATTTTCCACTTTTATATTATTTTTGGGACTAACCTATTAACCGGAGGTCCAGCCCAGAATTGCTGTTTTTTTGCCTGTTTTAGGGTTTCGAAGAAAAGGAATATCAAACTGAGTCCAAACGGAATGAAACCTTCGGAAACGTGATTTTCTCATCAGATAAGATCCAGGAGACTTGGACCCTCCGTCAAGAAAGCCACAAGGTGCTCACGAGGGTAGGGGCGCCCCCCCTAGGGCGCGCCCCCTGCCTCGTGGGCCCCTTGAAGCTCCACCGACGTACTTCTTCCTCCTATATATATCCACGTACCCCCAAATGATCGGGGACGGAGCCAAAAACCTAATTCCACAGCCGCAACTTTCTGTATCCACGAGATCCCATCTTGGGGCCTGTTCCGGAGCTCCGCCGGAGGAGGCATCGATCATGGAGGGCTTCTACATCATCATCCAAGCCCCTCCGATGAAGTGTGAGTAGTTTACTTCAGAGCTACGGGTCCATAGCTAGTAGCTAGATGGCTTCTTCTCTCTTTTTGGATCTCAATACAATGTTCTCCCCCTCTCTCGTGGAGATCTATTCAATGTAATCTTCTTTTTGCAGTGTGTTTGTTGAGACCGATGAATTGTGGGTTTATGATCAAGTCTATCTATGAATAATATCTGAATCTTCTCTGAATTCTTTTATGTATGATTGGTTATCTTTGCAAGTCTCTTCGAATTATCAGTTTCGTTTGGCCTACTAGATTGGTTGTTCTTGCCATGGGAGAAGTGCTTAGCTTTGGGTTCAATCTTGCGGTGTCCTTTCCCAGTGACAGAAGGGGCAGCAAGGCACGTATTATATTGTTGCCATCGAGGATAACAAGATGGTTTTTTTTATCAAATTGCATGAAACTATCCCTCTACATCATGTCATCTTGCTTAAGGCGTTACTCTGTTTTTAACTTAATACTCTAGATGCATGCTGGATAGCGGTCGATGAGTGGAGTAATAGTAGTAGATGCAGAATCATTTCGGTCTACTTGTCTCGGACATGATGCCTATATACATGATCATACCTAGATATTCTCATAACTATGCTCAATTCTGTCAATTGCTCAACAGTAATTTGTTCACCCACCATAGAATACTTATGCTCTTGAGAGAAGTCACTAGTGAAACCTATGGCCCCCGGGTCTCTTTCTCATCATATCAAACTCCATCACTTTACTATTGCTTTGCTTTTACTTTTACTTTATTTACTTTGCATCTCTATACCAAAAATACCAAAAAAATATTATTTATTATCTCTATCAGAACTCACTTTTGTAAGTGACCATGAAGGGATTGACAACCCCTAAGCGCGTTGGTTGCGTTGAGCTATTATTTTTGTGTAGGTACGAGGGACTCGAGCGTAGCCTCCTATTGGATTGATACCTTGGTTCTCAAAAACTAAGGGAAATACTTACGCTACTTTGCTGCATCATCCCTTCCTCTTCGGGGAAATCCAACGCAGTGCTCAAGAGGTAGCAGGTAACAGTTACAAAGGGTACACCACTAGGGCGGAGGCGGAATCTAGATACGTGCGCTATCTAGCGGGAGAGAGGAGGGAGCATTGGATGAACCGGATGAAGACCAGTTTCATCGCGATGATGCTCATCGTGATGACCGCAGCTCTCTTCTATGTGATGGTAGTTTAGATGATCGATATAGACTTGTAATGTGAAGATAAACTCGCTACTCGCGGTCTCGAGACTTGTAATGTTCTATCTTTGTTCGGTCTTTTGAATTGGAAGACTAATATGAAGAATTGTATTCGGAGACTAATATGATGAATTGTATTCGGAGACTAATCTTCTATTGTATTCGATGAATCTGCTGTTGCTGTGTGGTGTTGTCTATATTCTGTCCAATAATATATTTTGTAACCTGTGAAAATATTAGAAAAGAAAAAAATCCCTAATATTCCTACTAGTGGCGCACCACCACATAGTGTGCCATTAGTAAGCCAGAGCACACTAATGGCGCATCATCCACCAGTGCGCCATTAGTATGCCAAAGCACATGTGTAAATATGGCCCCCTGGGAGGCATACTAATGGCGCACCGTGGGCTATACTAATGGCGCACTGCGTGGTGCACCATTAGTATACCAAATACTAATGGCGCACCACTGGTGCGCCATTAGTAATAAATTCTAATGGCGTGGTGCTAGTGGCGCACCTGTAGTGCGCCATTAGTAGGCAAAACAGGCGCACCACTGGCAGGCCTTTTCCTAGTAGTGCATAGTGGAACTCTCAATGAAAGCACCAATGTCAGTGTCAAAACCGGCGGATCTCGGGTAGGGGCCCCCGAACTGTGCGTCTAGGATCGATGGTAACAGGAGACGGGGGACATGATGTTTACCCAGGTTCGGGCCCTCTCTATGGAGGTAATACCCTACTTCCTGCTTGATTGATCTTGATAAATATGAGTGTTACAAGAGTCGATCTACCACGAGATCGTAATGGCTAAACCCTAGAAGTCTAGCCTATGAGTATATGGTAATGAATCTGTCCTATCCGGACTATGCCCTTCGGTTTGTATAGACACCGGAGAGATCTAGGGTTACATGGAGTCGGTTACATAGGAGGGAATCTTCATAGTCGGCCGCCAAGCTTGCCTTCCACGCCAAGGAGAGTCCAATCCGGACACGGGTATAGTCTTCGGTCTTCGTGTCTTCACAGCCCATCAGTCCGGCCCACAGATAACAGGTCGGACGCCTGAGGACCCCTTAGTCCAGGACTCCCTCAGCCACGGCCCGTCAAGGCTGAGGCGCTCCCCGGCAATGTGATGGACGACACCGTGATGCGCGTCATCGCCAGGGTTGAGCAGACCCTTGGTGCATGGCGCTTCAGCGCCGTGGATCAAGATAGGCATGTCAGCGCCGAGAGCCTGGAGCTCGCTGCACAACATGATCGATGGCGCGCCGTAGAGCAAGCTAGGCGCGTCCGTGCGGATAGGCTGCGGCTCGCCGCATGACGAGACCGTTGGAGCACTGCAGAGCGAGAGGCGCGGCTCGCCGCACAGCAAGCGGATCCATCAGCGCTTGCCTACCGTCGATAGGGCGTCACAGCTAGGTACATGTCCCGTCAGTACCCCCATTCCTTGCTAGGAGTGGGCAGAGGCCGTCTGCACCGTACTTGCACCAGAGGTCAGCCGCTGTACTTGCATCGGACGCCTGCTGCGCCATTTGCATGGGTCGCGTTGTTCGCCTTGTCCGCGGCCCGCTCGATGCTAACGCGCTAGTCAGTAGGCTCGACTACCTCCTTGGCCCAAGTGTCCACCTAGGCACAGTAGAGGAACATGTCCGTCGTATCCTCGAGCTGGTGATCTCCGATGAAATAGCCAACTTGGAGCTTGAGATCGCGCTCCAGATGTACCGTGAGCGTGTCGATCGCTTGGATGAACGCCTGCACGAGTTAAGGCAGAGCCAAGAGCTACCGTAGGCAAGGGCTGTTGGTCATGGTCTCATGGGCACGTTTTATTTTGTTAAGTCGTTTTGGCATAGATAGCTATGTATTCACAACAATTATAGTATTGCTCTGTTTATTCCTCTGTTTCAATGTGTGTACTCTGTTTTCCGTTCTTATATGTTTTGTTTCATTGTGTGTATATACACTTTCCTTTCCGTATATGTGGATGATAACAGCTAGATTCAAATTAGCATACAAAACAGATAGAAAACGGAATTCATAATATATATATTGTTCATTAGTTCATCACAGAATATATATAATATCATCACATATATGTGATGATACTTAACTACTAGGTACAATGCATAAAATTGAAAATGAACAATACTAAAACTAATAATCCCTCCTGGGGGCAATATTTCGGCAGCCCCTCACCAGTAGCTCCCTGGTGTGTGGCATCTTCCCAGCGCGGAGGCAGTACTCTGCCTCCTCCGCCTCGCAGCGCTTGACATACCGATCTGCCTCTTGTTGGCGGATGAGCGCGAATGATCTTGCCATTTCGGTGGCACGCTAGAGCTTATCGGCCCACCTCCATGCAGCGATGAGGTGCCTAGCGCCTTTGACCTTCCTCGTGAAGTACCCACTTAGTACACCTCCTCCGCACGATGACGCGCCCGCCCCCAAAGCTCCACCGCCTCCTTTTTCCAGGCGGCATCACGGGCTTCACAGGCTGCCTGGTACCTGGCTTCCTCCTCTGCCATCTCCTTCTTGAACGCCACTTGCCTGGCTTTCTCAGCCCGTGGCAGCGACTTCCACAGACAAAGATTGTACTGGCCCCAAAACCAATCCAAGGTTGGGGGGTCCAGCGCAACCTCGTCCGGCGGCGCGTAGGGGTCCTCGTCGCTGCTCTTCGAGTGAGCGTCCTCGGGGGGCGGCGACTCCTCGTCGACGCGTGGGCAGACCGGCGACGCCATGGCAGAGATTTGAGCAAGAGAGAGAGAGAGAGAGAGAAAGAGAGAGAGAGAGAGAGAGCGGGTGAGGGGAGGATGTAGATGAGAATGCAGGCGGGACGACATGAGCAAGGTAGTATTTATTGGCGGCCAGAAACTAGATAAACAGGAACGGTACACACGCCGGTCGCTGGAATTTATGAGTACTTTAGTTTGAATTACACACGATTCCCGCAACAAAATCCGTGTGTGAACTTAATAGCTGATGGTTTCCAATGCAGAATCGTGTCTGATTAATAACCCCCGCCAGTCATCTACCAAAGCTCGAGCTGCGAAATAGAGTGCCAATCATGTGGGGGCCTGTTGTCTTGCCAGATCTTTACATTTTGTTTTTTGAACACCAGATATTTGCATTGTCTGGTGATTTTTTAACTCGCACACAAGTACACAAAAATATGTTTTTTCAAACCGTTATGGTTAGCCATTGCATGTAGATGTAGTTCAGATTTGAATTACGGTCATTAAATGGCTAGAAAATCACTTAAATGTCTTTAAAAGGCCAAATGACCCCTAGAATTTTCCAAATTTTCACATGACAGTTGTAGCAGTGCACGTTAAGCATAGAAAAAAATATGAAGTCCATAATAGGAAGCTATCTCCCGTTTGTCATCAAATATGCATTGTTCGCTCTCTGAACCACGAGCCTTCTAGTGAGTTGCTCCGGTTTGTGAGGGGTTTGTGTCTAAACTTTTGTCAAACAGGCCAATTTTTTTTCCACATCATCTTGGTAGCATGACATTAGATCAAGCAAGGTTTCATGTTTTTCTGATCATTTTTTAATTTTTGGAATTAAAATGCCATGGCACTCCATGCATGTGTCCATGCCATGAGACCAATATGTTTGAAAATTCCTTCTAATTTACTGCACATGGAATTAACTCGCACACAAGTACACAAATATGATTTTTCAAACCGTTATGGTTAGCCGTTGCATGTAGATGTAGTTCAAATTTGAATTAGAGTCATTAAATGGCTAGAAAATCATTTAAATGTCTTTAAAAGGTCAAATGACCCCTGAAATTTTCCAAATTTTCACATGGCAGTTGTATTAGTGCATGTTAAACATAGAAAAAATTGAAGGCCGTAAGAGCAAGCTATCTCCTGTTCGTCATCAAACATGTATTGTTCCCTCTCTGAACCACGAGCCTTCTCGTGAGTTTCTCCGGTTTGTGAGGGGTGTGTGTCCAAACTTTTGTCAAACTAGCCAATTTTTTACCACATCATCTGGGTGGCATGACATTACATCAAACAAGGTTTCATGTTTTTTTGATCATTTTTTAATTTTTTGGAATTAAAATGCCATGGCACTCCATGCATGTGTCCATGTTGTGAGACCAATATGTTTGAAAGTTCCTTCTAATTTACTGCACATGGAATTAACTCGCACACAAGTACACAAATATGATTTTTCAAACCGTTATGGTTAGCCATTGCATGTAGATGTACTTCAAATTTGAATTACGGTCATTAAATGGCTAGAAAATCACTTAATGTCTTTAAAGGTCAAATGGCCCCTGAAATTTTCCAAATTTTCACATGACAGTTGTATTAGTGCACATTAAACGTAGAAACAATTTGAAGGCCGTAAGAGGAAGCTATCTCCCATTCATCATCAAACATGCATTGTTCCCTCTTGGAACCACGAGCCTTCCAGTGAGTTGCTCCGGTTTGTGAGGGGTGTCTGTCCAAACTTTTGTCAAACAGGCCAATCTTTTTACCACATCATCTTGGTGGCATGACATTACATCAAGCAAGGTTTCGTGTTTTTTGGATAATTTTATATATTTTTTGGAATTAAAATTCCATGGCATTCCATGCATGTGTGAATGTTGACCAATATGTTTGAAAATTCCTTCTAATTTACTGCACATTGAATTAACTCGCACACAAGTACACAAATATTATTTTTCAAACTGTTATGGTTAGTCGTTGCATGTAGGTGTAGTTCAAATTTGAATTAAGGTCATTAAATGGCTAGAAAATCACCTAGATATATTTAAAAGGTCGAATGACCACTGAAATTATCCAAATTTTCACATGACAGTTGTATTAGTGCATGTTAAACTTAGAAAAAACTTTGAAGGCCGTAAGAGGAAGCTATCTCCCGTTCGTCATCAAACATGTATTGTTCCCTCTCGGAACCACGAGCCATCTAGTGAGTGGCTCCGGTTTGTGAGGGGTGTGTGCCCAAGCTTTCGTCAAACAGGCAAATTTTTTTACCACATCATCTTGGTGGCATGACATTACATCAAGCAAGGTTTCATGTTTTTCTAATCATTTTTTTAATTTTTTGGAATTAAAATGCCATGGCACTCCATGTATGTGTCTATGTCGTGAGACCAATATGTTTGAAAATTCCTTCTCATTTACTGCACATGGAATTAACTCGCACACAAGTACACAAATATGATTTTTCAAACCGTTATGGTTAGCTGTTGCATGTACATGTAGTTCAAATTTGAATTACGGTCATTAAATGGCTAGAAAATCACTTAAATGTCTTTAAAAGGTCAAATGATCCAATTTTCCAAATTTCCACATGACAGTTGTATTAGTGCATGTTAAATGTAGAAAAAAAATTGAAGGTCGTAAGGGGAAGCTATCTCCCATTCGTCATCAAACATGCATTGTTCCCTCTCGGAACCACGAGCCTTCTAGTGAGTTGCTTCGGTTTGTGAGGGGTGTGTGTCCAAACTTTCTTCAAACATGCCAAATTTTTGACCACATCATCTTGGTGTCATGACATTACATCAAGCAAGGTTTCATGTGTTTCTGGTCTTTTTTATTACTTTTTTTGGAATTTAAATGCCATGGCACTCCATGCTTAATTGTGTCATAGTCGTTAGACCAATATGTTTGAATATTCCTTCCAATTTACTACACATGGAATTAAATTGCACACAAGTACACAAAATATGACTTTTTAATCCGTTATGATTATCTATTGCATGTACATGTAGTTCAAATTTGAATTACGGTCATTAAATGGCTAGAAAATCACTTAAATGTCTTAAAAGGTCAAATGACCCCTGAAATTTTCCCAAATTTGACATGACAGTTGTATTAGTACTACAAATTTTCTTGTACATTTAAAACACCATCCATTGCCACTTTACTCCAAATTCGTCTTTCACAGCTAATAAAAAATATCCACAACATCACACACAGTTTTTTTGTAGGAACCGTTTGCAACGAAAATTTCTGGGTCTATTTAAGTCTTTCTCCTTAAGCTTCGCTGGCTCGTCTGCTCCAGTACCGGCAACCCCCTAATCCACGAATCCCAATCCCCATTCCTGCACCCCCTTCTCGCAAAGATGACACCATGGGAATGCTTCGTGAAGGCCCGTATGATGGTCGCGTCCTCCCCGAGCGCTGCCGTCTGCGCTGCGAGAGCGGCCGCCTACGCCGAGAGTGCTGCCGCATCCGAATTGAGCGCAGCCGCATCCGCCGAGAGGGCGTCTGCGGCAACTGACAAGGCAGCTGCAGCAGCCGAGATGGCTATAGTTGCTGCTACGACGGCGCGGCTGCAAACGCCGAGAGCGCTCGAGCTGCCGTCCGTGACGCCGATGTCGCCCTGGCCTGGGTCGAGGCCATCCACTCCAAGATCAAGGACGCACATGGCAAGATATTCCAGGCCACCTCGGAATCCAGCATGCAACCCACGTCCGGAAAGGCGGCAATGGCCATGGAGCACCTGCTTCCTCATGAGATCGCCGAGTGGGAGCTGGAGATGCAGGAGGCGACGAAGATCAAGGAGCGTCGGGAGGAGGATTTGCGCGTGGCCAAGGTCGAGGTAGAGAAGAGTTTGTTAGTCGAGGAATCAGCGGTGGAGTACCAACATGAGCTCTAGTGCAGCCAGTACTACGAGTACTACAACCTTGAGGGCGGCGCCGAGGACGCGGTCGACTTCATTAGGGGGCGCGGAGTCCACCAACAGCGGCATTTCGCCAGGACAAGTCATCAACGTCTCATCTCAAAACCAGCGATGCATAGGCCGGCGCAGCGGCGGATTTGTTAAAATTATGCATACTTAGCCTTTGTTTTTAATGATGGTCTTTTGCTAGAGGAATGTTTAGGTCAAATGGCTCTGTTTAATTACTAAAATTGCTTGATTCAGTAAGTGTGGTATGTCTGCTATACGCTCTTTTGTGTGCCCAAATTAGCAAGCGATGTTAAATTATGCAATGTCGTACCCGGGAAATTTCCACGAAAATTTGAATTATCAAACTCATCCCATGCGTGTAAAGCAGAAGAATCGTTTGCGATGCACACAATCGTTCAAAGCGAATGGTCTCCGGCGGCACCACGCACAAAGTTTCCTTCCACATTTCGAAATTTTTGGCCTACCGCCGAAATATCTACCCCCGCCCCCTTCCCCACCCCCTTTTCTCCCCGACCACAAGTCGCATTTCCCCTGTTTCCTCCTTCTTTCCTTCCTTCCATCCTAAGCTATAGCTGCTTCCTCGCTTGCTTCCTCGTTCTTGTCATCTCGCATCCTACCGCCGGGGTCGCCATGGTCTTCTTCAATGACCTCTCCAGTGGCTCCTCCTCCGATGACGACTCCTTCACCACCCGAGTATGCCTCTCTTCTCTGTCTTGGGCTATGACTTGGAATGAAAGATTTTAACCCAGCGGTCGATTTGAGTCATTTCTTCCTCTTGTAGCTCCCTAGGACCATCAGTTGCAACGAATGGAGCGGTGTGGCTGAAGATTTATCTGCTCGTTGTCACCATCAATCTCCATGCGTGAATCTAGTTGCATTTGAATCTGTGGACAGTGGGAGGAAGTTTCTGGCATGTGTAGAGAAGGTTAGACCCTCTTTCGTTGTTACAAATCATTTGTTAGATGTGATTCAGACACTGTTACGGTCCCAACCCATTCATACCATACCTTCAACCAAACGCATCCTAAGATAGTATCACAGTTTGTACCTAGTATCTAAAAATGTTGCCATCTCATCAGTGGTGCCATTAGAAAATTATTTGGCACCGCTTCAGCAATTTGTGCAGCCAACTTTGGTCCACACATCTGAGCAGCCAAACAGTAAAATACTAAATCTTTATGGCACGAAGGAACTGGGCATCAGAGCAACTAGGTGCTCTAGAGTCCGGGTCCCTGATTTTTTTCCGCTACATCGGCTCGCTAGTGTAGGGCACCGGTGCGATATGTAGCAATAGTTGTCTTTACACCGGTTTTGGCATACATAGTGGACAGACTTAGTGCTATTAGTTCTATGTTACTAAATTTGTTCATGTACACACCTGTTAGTATCAATTTGTTGTCATCCAAACACTGTCGCTATGTTGTTGCAGTTATATTTACCTTCCTCATAAAATGTTCAATTTGTTATTTATAGTACATGAGTATGAACTTGTAGCATTGTTGTAGTTAATTATAGCTTCTGGTGTTCCAGAATTTGGTTGTTGTCTTAGTAGCAATTAATTCATTTGCACAATGATCTTTTTGAGAAGATATGTCATAATTAACATGTTTCTTAAGTTTTTTCAAAATAATTATTTGTGATTTTCTATTTTGCTATAAACCCATTTCCCCTACAATTGTTACTGATCTAGTTTTAAATATTATAGGATGAACGGACGTTTTATTACTTGGAGTGGGTTGATCAAGAGTGGCCATAGTCTTTGAAGATGTGCCTAGCAAAGCTCTGGAGCATGTATGAGGAACAAAACAGAGGTAGGCTTATAGAAAGTGTTGTCAATGCTGAAGAATATTTGAAGATGCGGGATAAAAAGAGGAAGGTGGAGAATGAGCTCAGATTTCTAAATCAGACTTTGCTAATATGGTGTTGGCGAAGGAGGAGGCACTTTCCCAGTTGGCCAGTGCAAAACAGGTTCTTACTGAACTGAAAGCAGAGGTGGATAAGATGAGCCTGGATGATCTCGATTAGGGAAATGAATATATTGTTCTAATATTGTTCCTATGAAGTTGAACTAGCTATATGATGTATTGTGTTGTTTTCAGGTAGCTATCGTACTGTGATGTTAAAATATATTTATGTGCCTGATATGAAATTGGAAAACACCTATTCGATATGAAATGTGAATTTGCATAATACTAGAATTATTAATTGTAAACTAATAAACCTGCTAAATGTGTCATGGAACTTTGCAAACGGTTCTAGCAGTAAAAGCGCTTGTGATGGATAGCCCAATGCCACACCGTTTTCTTCATCGAATCGTGTGTGATGTAGTTGATAAAAGCAAACGGTCAACGAAGGCACAGCGTGTGTGATAGTTACACCTATCACACATGAGACTACACATAAACCTGTGTGGGATGTACATACGAACGGAAACGTTTTCCCTGGATTGACTGTGTGGGTGTACATACGAACGGAAATGTTTTCCCTGGATTGACTGTGTGGGATGTACATATGAACGGAAAAGTTTTCCCTGGATTGACTGTGTGGGATGTACATAAGAACGGAAACTTATTCCTCGGTTGACTGTGTATGATATACATACGAACGGAAATGTTTTTCTGGGATTCACCGTGTGGGATGTACATATGAACGGAAACGATTGGGTTTTGATGCCATGCCCGATCGCACACAAGCTCATTTTGCCCCAGCCTGTGTGCCAGGAGGACCTATCCCCGATGGTTTCTGGGTCATGTGGGAAGGACCCCCCTACCGCCCACACTCACTTGGTGACGGTTCCAAATGTCGTCGTGGAAAGGGGTTAAAAACCGTGTGTATAGCACCGCCGCGTACTAGTATCATCAAGACATTCACCTAGTGGCACAGTACTATCAAGAAAAGAAATAGTATCATCATAAGCATCATGCATAGCAGAAGTGGCATCATCAATAACATGCGACATATCAGAATCAACAGCGGGTGTAGGTGTCGCAAGTTTACTCAAAACAGAAGGTGAATTAAGTGCAGAGCTAGATGGCAGTTCCTTACCTCCCCTCGTAGTAGAGGGAAAAATCATGGTTCTAGTATCTTTCAAATTCTTCATAGTGATCAACAGATATAAATCACAAGTGACACAGAGAATAGAGCTATGGTCCCTGGCAACGGCGCTAGAAAAAGGTCTTGATAACCCACAAGTATAGGGGACCAGAACAGTTTTCGAGGGTAGAGTATTCAACCCAAATTTATTGATTCGACACAAGGGGAGCCAAAGAATATTCTCTAGTATTAGCAGCTGAGTTGTCAATCCAAGCACACCCGAAAGACTTAATATCTACAACAAAGTATTTAGTAGCAAAGTAGTATGGAAGTAATGGTAACGGTGGCAAAAGTAATAGTAGCAGTTTTGTAGCAACCGTAACAGTGGCAACGGAAATGTAATGGAGCAAAGATCAATATGAAACGAACTCGTAGGCAATGGATCAGTGATGGATAATTATGTCGGATGTGATTCCTCATGCGATAGTTATAACATAGGGTGACACAGAACTAGCTCCAGTTCATTAATGTAATGTAGGCATGTAATTTTAATATAGTCATACGTGCGTATGGAAAAGAACTTGCATGACATCTTTTGTCCTACCCTCCCGTGGCAGCGGGGTCCTATCGGAATCTAAGGGATATTAAGGCCTCCTTTTAATAGAGTACCAGAACAAAGCATTAGCACTTAGTGAATACATGAACTCCTCAAACTATAGTCATCACCGGGAGTGGTCCCGATTATTGTCACTTCGGGGTTACCGGATCATAACACATAGTAGGTGACTATTGACTTGCAAAATAGGATCAAGAACTCACATATATTCATGAAAACATAATAGGTTCAGATATGAAATCATGGCACTCGAGCCCTAGTGACAAGCATTAAGCATAGCAAAGTCATAGGAACATCAATCTCAGAACATAATGGATACTAGGGATCAAACGGTAACAAAACTAACTCGATTACATGTTAAATCTCATCCACCCCATCACCGTCCAGCAAGCCTACAATGGGATTACTCACGCACGGCAGTGAGCATCATGAAATTGGTGATGGGGGATGGTTGAAGATAACGGTGGCAACAATTTCCCCTCTCCGTAGCCCAAAATGGACTCCAGATCTGCCCTCCCAAGGAAGAACAGGAGGTGGCGGCGGCTCTGTATCATAAAACGCGATGAATCCTTCTCTTTGATTTTTTTTCTCCCCAAATATGAATATATGGAGTTGGAGTTGAGGTCGGTGGAGCTTCGTGGGACCCACAAGGCAGGGGTGCGCTCCCCACCCCTGTGGATAGGTGGTGGGTCCCCTCTGGTCGATTCTTTCGCCAATATTTTTTATATATTCCAAAAATATTCTCCATGGATTTTCAAGTCATTCCGAGAACTTTTATTTCTGCACAAAAATAACACCATGGCAATTCTGCTGAAAACAGCGTCAGTCCGGGTTAGTTCCATTCAAATCATGCAAATTAGAGACCAAAACAAGGGCAAAAGAGTTTGGAAAAGGAGATGTGATGGAGACGTATCAGCCTTGTCATAGTCTAACACGTTGGTTAAATCATCGATCGTGACGACTAGGTGGGTGGTGGGTGGGATATAAATTTCCCTTGGCTCTAAGTCCAATTTTGTCATAAACCGAGGTCTAACTGTCTGATATCTATAAGCTCATGATGCGATCGAGCATCTCGTTCAAGTGAGACAACTCCTCGAGGTTCATGGCCTGATCATAGGTCGAGCTGATCTGAAGTGGAATCGTGTTGGGAAATGTTGCATGGAAAACAAAAAATATATCCATGGAGATGTATAGCAACGAGAGGGGAGAGAGTGTCTACGTACCCTCGTAGACCATAAGCGGAAGCGTTTGTTAGCGCAGTTGATGTAGTTAAAGTTCTTCGCGCTCCAACCTATTGAGTACTGAACGTGCGGCACCTCCGCATTCAACACACGTTCAGTTCGATGACATCCTCTGCCTTCTTGATCCAGCAAGACGGCAAGGTAGTGGATGAGTCCCGGTAGCACGAGGGCATGGTGACGATTATGGTGAAGCTATCTCCGCAGGGCTTCGCCTAAGCACTATGAAAAATATGACGAGAGGTGTAAACGGTGGAGGGGGCGTCGCACACGGCTAAGCAATTGTTCTAGTTGTGCTAGGTGCCCCTCCCACATATGTGTACGTGGGGCAGGAGGGAGCAGCCAGGAGGCGCCCCCCAAGTAGGCCGAATCCTACTTGGGGTCCTCCCCAAGTGGCGCCCCCTTTCCTTATTGGAGTGCGGGGGAAGGAGGAGGTGGCGCCCCCTCCCCCCTTTCCTTACTCTCCTGATGAGGGAAAGGCAGGAGGAGCCACCCCTCCCCTTTCCTTCCCTTAGGGCCGGCCGGCCATGTAGAGGGGTGCACCAGCCCCCAAGTGGGATGGTATGTCCCCTCCTTTGGCCCATTAAGCCCATACACTTATCGGGGGTGTGCGGAACCCGTTCCGGTGACCCAATGAATACCTGGTGCACTCCAAAACTATTCTGGTGTCCGAATATCATCATACTATATATCAATCTTTACCTCTTGACCATTTCGAGACTCCTCGTCATGTCCATAATCTCATCCGGGACTCTGAACAACATTCGATCACCAAATCATATAACTCATATAACACTATATCATCAACGAATGTTATGCGTGCGGACCCTACGGGTTTGAGAACTATGTAGACATGACCGAGACACCTCTCCAGTCAATAACCAATAGCGGAACCTAGATGCCCATATTGTCTCCTACACATTCTATGAAGATCTTTATCGGTCAAACCATATGAGAACATATGTAATTCCCTTTGTTCATCGGTATGTTACTTGCCTGAGATTCGATCATCGGTATCTTCATACCTAGTTCAATCTCCTTACCGACAAGTCTCTTTACTCGTTCTGTAATACATCATCTTTCCAATTACTCCTTAGTCACTTTGCTTGCAAGGCTTCTTATGATGTGTATTATTGAGAGGGCCCAGAGATACCTCTCCAATACTCGGAGTGACAAATCCGAATCTCAATCTATGCCAACTCAACAAACACCTTCGTAGATACCTGTAGAGCATCTTTATGATCACCCAGTTACATTGTGACGTTTGATAGCACACAAGGTATTCCTCAGGTATCTGGGAGTTGCATAATCTCATAGTCGAAGGAATACGTATTTGACATCAAGAAAGCAATAACAATAAACTCAATGATCAATCTGCTAAGCTAACGGATGGGTCTTGTCCATCACATCATTCTCCTAATGATGTGATCCCGTTATCGAATGAAAACACATGTCTATGGTTAGTAAACCTTAACCATCTTTGATCAATGAGCTAGTATAGTAGAGGCTTACTAGGGACACAATATTTGTTTATGTATTCACACATGTATTTAAGTTTCCGATCAATTCAATTCTAGCATGAATAATAAACCTTTATCATGATTAATGAAATATAATAATAACCATTTTATTATTGCCTCTAGGGCATATTTCCATCAAATCGGTGGGTCGCTTGATGCGTTATTAGCCTTGGGAGGGGCTGAGCCAGACATCGGGGCATATTCCGGATCTATCGCCGGGGTCGGTTCTAAACCTAGTGCAGTATCCGAAGCTAAACTCTGATCAGTATCGGGGCTTGATGTTACGATGGGGAT
>NC_041384.1:420475664-420501688 GCF_002162155.2 Triticum dicoccoides
CCGCGTATCCTAGCGGTGTTGAAGAGCCTGATCCAATGTCCTCAATGAAGATCGGTTTTGGAGTCAAGCCTCCGATGTCTGACAAGCCCTCAATCCGGCCGGGCGTCCAGCCTGACAAGACAAGCTCGTCGCGGGAATTCGTAGTGTACTCCAATCCTTCGAAAGTCATGATCTTCTCATCAGCATAGTTCTCAAAAGTGGCCAGACAGCCTGTCGAGTCAGCGCAGAAAATCATGCTGTCGAACACAAAAAGCTGGCCAGGGACATACACGTCCATGTAGCCGGCGCCATAGTTGATCTGCAGATGAGCCATCAATCCTTTCGCCGATCTCACAGCAGAACTCTCAATGAAAGCACTAGTATAGATACCAAAAACCTACAGACCTCGTGGTAGGGGCTCTCGAGCTATGGATCTCGGAGAGATGGTGACAAGAACAAGGGAGACAATCTTTACCTAGGTTCGGACCCTCTTAATGGAGGTAAATCCCTACATCATGCTCTTGTTTATATTGATGGAGATGTATCGAGTACAAGCTTTATCTACCTCAAGATCATAAGTAGTGTCCTAACTCTAGGACTAGGTGAATGCAATTGTGTTCAAGGCCCCTCTACAGGCTAAACAACTAGGCTTATATACACACCAGGTAGGGTATATAGGGTTACATAGTCTGTATCAAGGGGATGCATGGTGGCAGCAGGAAATGTCTTAAACAGGCGTGTAGCTTCAGAGTTTGTCTTGATGATAATGAGGCCCACTAGGCCAACCCGAGGACTAGGCCGACTAGGTTAGCACCCCCTAGTACAGGACACTGTTAGGGCCATCAATGTTCTTTTTGTATTTATAGGTTCATCATTTGTCTAACAATAATATCTCGACTACATACCATAGAGGTCTGCATGCGTTTTACCTAACCTATGTGGCTTAGTTGTAAGTTCGACCGAAGTATTAATATCTCATGTAGAGGCTTCTATATCAGTCGCAGTAGGAAACCCTGGAACTACTTGCAACGTTTCTTTACTTTGAACCCATGACAAAGATTATGCAATCTCGTCAAGTTACACTGGCCACCCACTCACTACTGCAGGATGCTGCTAACACGACACTATGATCAGAGACCCTTCGACGAAACTGTGTGTGATGCAATAATCACAAACGGTGGTGTAAAAACCCTGTCAAAAAAGATTGAAAACATTTGTGATGGAGGATGCATCAAACACAGTTCAGATTTTAGTTGCATGTGCGATGCAGGGCATACGGTCTAGTTCAATTAACTGTTTGCGATGAGGAGGAACAAAAGAAACGGGGATCCAGATGAAGGTGTGTATGATATACATCATACGTTCACTCGGATGAACTGTTTGTGATTAGGCAACACAAAAGAAACGGTCAGGAAGATCAAGGTGTGTGCGATATACGGCATGCGGTTCACTCGGATGAACTATTTGCGTTGAGACAAGAGAACAGAAACGGTTCAACTTAACAAGATGTGTGCGTGATACGCGGCAAGCAGGTCTGTAATTGGAAACATGTGCGAAGACCGATAACAACACAGATGATTGCTGCTAACAAGCCATGTGTGTTGTGAGCAAATGATTGCTGGTATACAATTGTGAGTGATTGATGAAAAGATCACCGATGGGTTCCATTGTTTAGTCCATGTGCGATGTGATTTTCTTTGTCCTCACAACATCTATGCTCTGTCTACAGAGCATCAACATGTATACTTAAAAAGACAGCATTGCATAACCAAATTAAGCATACAACTACACAAGTGACTACACACATAACATTTCCACACACCAAAGTAACCAATTACATGCATACTAAAGTAGGAGAAACGAGGATCTAATCATCTACTTATTGTTGCGTCGACGCTTGGCATTTCTCTACTTCCAGCTGGATCCCTGGCTGTTTTGGGGAAGGAAGAACTTCCTCATGTCAACGATCTGCCTGTACATGTCGTAGCTCGTGTACGCCTCCTTGGCCGCATACACGACGTGAGCTTTGTCAAGTTTCTCCATTCAGGCCGAGTGCCAGGCACGCTTGTCCTTGTTGCACGAATCCTTCATGTATCTGTAGTAGGGGTCGATGATGGCCTCAACGAGGCGAACCAGTGAGTCCTTGATACGTCCATTTTGCATCATGCTTTTATATCGATATTTATTGCATTATGGGCTGTTATTACACATTATGTCACAATACTTATGCCTAATTCTCTCTTATTTTACAAGGTTTACATAAAGAGGGAGAATGCCGGCAGCTGGGATTCTCGTCTGGAAAAGGAGCAAATATTATAGACCTATTCTGCACAGCTCCAAAAGTCCTGAAACTTCACGGAAATCATTTGCAGAATATATAATAAATACTAAGCGCGAGAAGTTCACCAGGGGGGCCACACCCTGCCCACGAGGGTGGGGGCGCACCCTACCCCCTGGGCGCGCCCCCTACCTCATGGGCCCCCTGGTGGCCCTCCGGTGGCCATCTTCTGCTATATGGAGTCTTTGGATGAGAAAAAAATCATAAGCCATCTTTCCGGACGAGACTCCGCCGCCACGACGCGGAACCTTGGCGGAACCAATCTAGGGCTCCGGTGGAGCTGTTCTGCCAGGGAAACTTCCCTCTGGGAGGGGGAAATCATCGCCATCGTCATCACCAACGCTCCTCTCATCAGAAGAGTGCAATCTCCATCAACATCTTCACCATCACCATCTCCTCTCAAAACCCTAGTTCATCTCTTGTATCCAATTCTTGTCTCTAAGTCTGGGATTGGTACCTGTGGGTTGCTAGTAGTGTTAATTACTCCTTGTAGTTGATGCTAGTTGGTTTATTTGGTGGAAGATCATTTGTTCAGATCCTATATGCACATTAATACCCCTCTGATTATGAACATGAATATGCTTTGTGAGTAGTTACATTTATTCCTGAGGACATGGGAGAAGTCTTGCTATTAGTAGTCATGTGAATTTGGTATTCGTTGGATATTTTGCTGAGATGTATGTTGTCTCTCCTCTAGTGGTGTTATGTGAACGTTGACTACATGACACTTCACCATTATTTGGGCCTAGAGGAAGGCATTGGGAAGTAATAAGTAGATGATGGGTTGCTAGAGTGACAGAAGCTTAAACCCTAGTTTATGCGTTGCTTCGTAAGGGGCTGATTTGGATCCATATGTTTGATGCTATGGTTAGGTTTACCTTAATACTTTTGTTGTAGTTGTGGATGCTTGCAATAGAGGTTAATCATAAGTGGGATGCTTGTCCAAGTAAGGGCAGTACCCAAGCACCGGTCCACCCACATACCAAATTATCAAAGTACCGAACGCGAATCATATGAACGTGATGAAAACTAGCTTGACGATAATTCCCGTGTGTCCTCGGGAGCGCTTTTCTCTACATAATAATTTGTCTAGGCTTGTCCTTTGCTACAAAAAGGATTGGGCCACCTTGCTGCACTTTATTTACTTTTGTTACTTGTTGCTCATTACAAATTATCTTATCACAAAACTATCTATTACCTATAATTTCAGTGCTTGCAGAGAATACCTTGTTGAAAACCGCTTATCATTTTCTTCTGCTCCTCATTGGGTTCAACACTCTTACTTATCGAAAGGACTACAATAGATCCCCTATACTTGTGGGTCATCAAGACTCTTTTCTGGCACCATTGCCGGGGAGTGAAGCGCCTTTGGTAGGTGGAATTTGGTAAGGAAAAATTTATATAGTGTGCTGAAATTTATTGTCACTTTTTACTATGGAAAGTAATCCTCTGAGGGGCTTGTTTGGGGTATCTTCACCCCGACCAGTAGAGCAAAGAGTTGCTCGTCAACCTACTGAAACTACTAAAAATGAAAATGTCTTCTTTGAAATTCCTTCGGTATGATAGAAAAACAGCTAGCTAAACCTTTTACAGGAGATGAAACATTACATCCTGATGAGCACCTAATATATGTGGATGAACTTTGTGGATTATTTAAGCTTGCAGGTGTGCCCGGAGATGTTATTAAGAAGAAGGTATTCCCTTTATCTTTGAAGGGAGATGCATTGACATTGTATAGGCTATGTGATGATATGGGATCATGGAACTACAAACGATTGAAATTGGAATTTCATCAGAAGTTTTATCCTATGCATCTTGTTCATCGTGATCGCAGTTATATATATAATTTCTAGCCACGCGAAGGAGAAAGCATCGCTCAAGCTTGGGGGCGGCTTAAATCAATGTTATATTCATGCCCCAATCATGAGCTCTCAAGAGAAATGATTATTCAAAAAAATTATGCTCGGCTTTCTGATAACAATCGCACCATGCTCGATACTTCTTGTGCTGGCTCTTTTATGATGAAGACTATTGAATTCAAATGGGGTTTATTGGAAAGAATTAAATGCAACTCTGAAGATTGGGACCTCGACGAAGGTAAGGAGTCAGGTATGACACCTAAGTATGATTGTGTTAAATCTTTTATGGATACCGATGTGTTCCGTAAATTTAGCACTAAATATGGACTTGACTCTGAAATAGTATCTTCTTTTTGTGAATATTTTGCTACTCATGTTGATCTCCCTAGGGAGAAGTGGTTTAAATATCATCCTCCCATAGAAGTAAAAGTAGTTGCACCTATTAAAGTTGAAGAAAAGACTATCACTTATAATGATCCTATTATTCCTACTTCTTATGTTGAGAAACCACCTTTCCCTGTTAGGATAAAGGATCATGCTAAAGCTTCAACTGTGGTTCGTAAAAGCAATATAAGAACCTATACACCTCCTGAGCAAATTAAAGTTGAACCTAATATTACTATTGTTAAAGATCTCTTGTCTTATAATATTGATGGGCATGCTATTCATTTCTATGATGAGACTGCTACAATTGCTAAACCTTGTGCTAAAGATAAACATAGACCTGTGGTAGGCATGCCTATTATTTCTGTTAAAATAGGAGATCATTGTTATCATGGCTTATGTGATATGGGTGCTAGTGCTAGTGTAATACCTTTTCACTTATACAAATAAATTATGCATGATATTGCACCTGCTGAGTTAGAAGATATTGATGTCACAATTAAACTTGCTAATAGAGATACTATTTCACCAATGGGAATTGTTAGAGATGTTGAAGTCTTGTGTGGGAAAACTAAATATCCTGTTGATTTTCTCGTTCTTGGTTCCCCACAAGATAGCTTTTGTCCCATTATATTTGGTAGACCCTTCTTGACCACAGTTAATGCTAAGATAGATTGCAAAAAGGATGTCGTTACTACTGGTTTAGATGATATGTCTCATGTATTTAATTTCTCTAAATTTAGTAGACAACATCGTGAAGAGGAATTTCCTAGTAAAGATGAAATTATTGGTCTTGCTTCTATTGCCGTACCTCCTAGTGATCCTTTAGAACAATATTTGCCAGACCATGAAAATGGTATGTTTATGAATGAAAGAAGAGAAATAGATGAAGTATTCTTTAAACAGGAACCCATCTTGAAACACAATTTGCCTGTTGAAATCCTAGGGGATCCTCCTCCACCCAAGGGTGATCCCGTATTTGAGCTTAAACCGTTACCTGATACTCTTAAATATGCTCATCTTGATGAAAAGAAGATATATCTTGTTATTATTAGTGCTACCCTTTCAGAGAATGAAGAAGAAAGATTATTGAAAGCTCTGAAGAAGCACCGTGCCGCTATTGGATATACTCTCGATGATCTTAAGGGCATTAGTCCCACTCTGTGTCAACACAAAATAAATTTGGAGGAAGGTGCCAAACCAGTTCGTGATCATCAATGACAGCTGAATCCTAAGATGAAGGAAGTGGTAAGAAAGGAAATACTAAAGCTTCTTGAGGCAGGTATAATTTATCCCGTTGCTGATAGTCAGTGTGTAAGTCATGTCCATTGTGTCCCTAAAAAGGGAGGTATTACTATCGTTCCTAATGATAAAGATGAATTGATTCCGCAAAGAATTATTACAGGTTATAGGATGGTAATTGATTTCCACAAATTAAATAAAGCTACTAAAAAGATCATTACCCCTTACCTTTTATCGATCAAATTCTAGAAAGATTATCCAAACATACACATTTTTTCTTTCTAGATGGTTATTCTGGTTTCTCTCAAATACATGTGTTAGCCAATGATCAATCAAAGACTACTTTTACTTGCCCTTTTGGTACTTTTGCTTATAGACGTATGCCTTTTGGTTTATGTAATGCACCTGCTACCTTCCAAAGATGCATGGTGGCTATATTCTCTGACTTTTGTGAAAAGATTTGTGAGGTTTTCATGGATGATTTTTCCGTCTATGGATCCTCTTTTGATGATTGCTTGAGCAACCTTGATCGAGTTTTGTAGAGATGTGAAGAAACTAATCTTGTCTTGAATTGGGAAAAGTGCCACTTTATGGTTAATGAAGGTATTGTCTTGGGGCATAAAGTTTCTAAAAGAGGTATTGAAGTTGATAAAGCCAAGGTTGATGCTATTGAAAAGATGCCATGTCCCAAGGACATCAAAGGTATAAGAAATTTCCTTGGTCATGCCGGTTTTTATAGGAGGTTCATTAAGGACTTCTCAAAAATTTCTCGGCCTCTGACTAATTTATTACAAAAAGATATACCTTTTGTTTTCGATGATGATTGTGTAGAAGCATTTGAAATACTTAAGAAAGCATTAATCTCTGCACCTATTGTTCAGCCACCTGATTGGAATTTACCCTTTGAAATTATGTGTGGTGCCAGTGATTATGTTGTAGGTGCTGTTCTATGGAAAAGAGTTGATAAGAAATTAAATGTTATTCAATATGCTAGTAAAAATCTAGACAATGTTTAGAGAAATTATGCAACTACTGAAAAAGAATTATTAGCAGTTGTATTTGCTTGTGATAAGTTCAGACCTTATATTGTTGATTCTAAAGTAACTATTCACATGGATCATGCTACTATTAAATATCTTATGGAAAAGAAAGATGCTAAACCTAGACTTATTAGATGGGTTCTCTTGCTACAAGAATTTGATTTGCTTATTATTGATAGAAAGGGAGTTGAGAACCCCGTTGCAGACAACTTGTCTAGGTTAGAAAATGTGCTTGATGACCAACTACCTATTGATGATAGCTTTCCTGATGAACAATTAAATGTCATAAATGCTTCTCACACTGCTCCATGATATGTTGATTATGCTAATTATATTGTTGCTAAATTTATACCACCTAGCTTCACATACCAGCAAAAGAAAAAATTCTTCTATGATTTGAGACATTACTTTTGGTATGACCCACATCTTTATAAAGAAGGAGTACATGATGTTATTAAACATTGTGTGCCTGAGCATGAACAGGAACAGATCCTACGCAAGTGTCACTCCGAAGCTTATGGAGGACACCACGCTGGAGACAGAACTGCACACAAGGTATTGCAATCTGGTTTTTATTGGCCTACTCTCTTCAAGGATGCCCATAAGTTTGTCTTATCTTGTGATGAATGTCAAAGAATTGGTAATATTAGTAGACGTCAAGAAATGCCTATGAATTATTCACTTGTTATTGAACCATTTGATGTTTGGGGCTTTGATTATACGGGACCTTTTCCTGCCTCTAATGGATATACACATATTTTAGTTGCTGTTGATTACGTTACTAAGTGGGTAGAAGCTATTCCAACTAGTAGTGTTGATCATAACACCTCTATTAATTAAGATGCTTAAAGAAGTTATTTTTCCAAGGTTTGGAGTCCCTAGATATTTAATGACTGATGGTGGTTCACATTTTATTCATGGTGCTTTCCGTAAAATGCTTGCTAAGTATGATGTTAATCATAGAATTGCATCTCCTTATCACCCACAGTCTACTGGTCAAGTAGAATTGAACAATAGAGAACTCAAATTAATTTTGCAAAAGACTGTTAATAGATCTAGAAAGAATTGGTCCAAGAAACTTGATGATGCATTATGGGCCTATAGAACTGCATATAAAAATCCTATGGGCATGTCTCCGTACAAAATGGTCTATGGAAAAGCACGTCACTTACCTCTCGAACTAGAACATAAGGCTTATTGGGCTATTAAAGAGCTCAACTATGATTTCAAACTTGCCGGTGAGAAGAGGTTATTTGACATTAGCTCACTTGATGAATGGAGAACCCAAGCCTATGAGAATGCCAAATTATTTAAAGAAAAAGTTAAAAGATGGCATGACAAAAGAATACAAAAGCGTGAGTCTAATGTAGGTGATTATGTATTGCTATAAAACTCTTGTTTAAGATTTTTTGCAGGAAAACTTCTCTCTAAATGGGAAGGTCCTTACGTTATCGAGGAGGTCTATCATTCCGGTGCCATAAAAATCAACAACTTCGAAGGCACAAATCCGAAGGTGGTGAACGGTCAAAGAATTAAACATTATATCTCAGGTAATCCCATAAATGTTGAAACGAATGTTATTTAAATCGTAACCCTGGAGGAATACATAAGGACACTTTCTGGAACGTTTTAGACTCCGAAAAGGAATAGGTATGTGGTACGGTAAGTAAACCGACTCCAAAACAGTTCTAATGTCAATTTTCTTCCGTTTTGGAATACTTAGAAAAATAGAAAAATAAGAAGCAGTCCGGGAAGGACACGAGGGATCCACGAGGGTGGAGGGCGCGCCATACCCCCTGGGCGCGCCCCTACCTCGTGGGCACCTCGTGTGACTAAGTTCCGACAACAGAAGACATCCTTCAACTTGATCACAATCTTCTTACCCCAACTGAGATCGAAGCCTTCAAGATGATTGAGTTAGCTCGTATACAAAATAAGTATCTCACATGTGAAAATATTTTGTTGAAGGAGCATATCATCGCACTCAAAGACATTATCCACAAGTTAGAAGACCTCCGACGCTCAATGTGCGACTATCCATCATCAACAACTCCACCTTCTTAACCAACAAAGAAGAACTGAGTATCTTGTATGGGCACTCCCCTTGGCAACTGTCAAGCTTGGGGGAGTGCCCCGGTATCGTATCACCATCACTTCTATCTTTACCATTTTTCCTAGTTCGATCCTTTTGGTAATATAATGATCTAGTAGTATAAAGTTTTTACTATGATCTAGTTGTGAGTTTTGCTTTATGATCCTTCTATGTAATCGAGTCCGTGAGCTATATATAATAAAGATTAGTGTTGAGTCAAGGGCTTGCTTGTTTTGCCGTGATCTTGAGTGAATAAAAGAAAAGAGAAAGAAATAAAAAGAAATAAAGAGATCATATGGATCTTATGGAGAGTAATGAGCTCACATAGAAAGAGTATGATGAATAAAAGTTATTGAGAGTTGACAAACATAGTTTTGGTCATCGTTGCAATTAATAGGAAGTAATAAAGAAAGAGAGGTCTTCACATATAAATATACTATCTTGGACATCTTTTATGATTGTCATCACTCATTAAAATATGACATGCCAAATAGTTGACGTTGGACAAGGAAGACAATGTAATAGGTTATGTTTTCTTACATCTGAGATAAATTATATTGTCATGGATCATCCAACATGATTGAGCTTGCCTTTCCCCCTCATGCTAGCCAAATTCTTTGCACCAAGTAGAGATACTACTTGTGCTTCCAAATATACCTAAACCCAGTTTTGCCATGAGAGTCCACCATATCCACCTATGGATTGAGCAAGATCCTTCAAGTAACTTGTCATCGGTGCAAGCGATAAAAATTGCTCTCTAAATATGTATGACTTATTAGTGTGGGAGAAAATAAGCTTCATACGATCGTGTGATATGGAAGAAATAAAAGCGACAGACTGCATAATAAAGGTCCATATCACAAGTGGCAATATAAAATGACGTTCTTTCGCATTAAGATTTTGTGCATCCAACCATAAAAGCGCATGACAACCTCTGCTTCCCTCTGCGAAGGGCCTATCTTTTACTTTTATCTCCTACCTTACATAAGAGTCATGGTGATCTTCACCCTTCCTTTTTACATTTTATCTTTTGGCAAGCACAACATGTTAGAAAGATCCTGGTATATATGGCTAATTGGATGTGAGTTTTCATGAACTATTATTGTTGACATTACCCTTGAGGTAAAACATTGGGAGGCAAAACTATAAGCCCATATCTTTCTCTGTGCCCGATTAAAACTCCATACCCATAAGTATTGCATGAGTGTTAGCAATTGTGAAAGACTATATGATAGTTGAGTATGTGGACTTGCTGAAAATCTCTTATATTGACTCTTTCCTATGTTATGATAAATTGCAATTGCCCCAATGACTGAGATTATAGTTTGTTAGTTTTCAATGAAGTTTATGATTCATACTTGAAATTGTGATTGAATTATTACTCTATCATAAGAGATCATATGACAAGAATTATATAAGTTGTTGTTCTAAGAATGATCATGATGCCCTAATGTTCGTATTTTATTTTTTTATCGACACCTCTATCTCTAAACATGTGGACATATTTTTCGATTTCGGCTTTCGCTTGAGCCCAACCGAGGTCTAAGCTTGGAGGAGTTGATATGTCCATTTTGCATCATGCTTTTATATCGATATTTATTGCATTATGGGCTGTTATTACACGTTATGCCACAATACTTATGCCTATTCTCTCTTATTTTACAAGGTTTACATAAAGAGGGAGAATGTCGGCAGCTGGGATTTTGGGCTGGAAAAGGAGCAAATATTAGAGACCTATTCTGCACAGCTCCAACAGTCCTGAAACTTTATGGAAGTCATTTTCAGAATATATAATAAATACTAAGCACAAGAAGTTCACTAGGGGGGCACACCCTGCCCACGAGGGTGGGGGCGCACCCTACCCCCTGGGCGCGCCCCCTACCTCGTGGGGCCCCTGGTGGCCCTCCGGTGGCCATCTTCTGCTATATGGAGTCTTTCAATGAGAAAAAAATCATAAGCCATCTTTCCGGACGAGACTCCGCCGCCACGAGGCGGAACCAATCTAGGGCTCCGACGGAGCTGTTCTGCCGGGGAAACTTCCCTCCGGGAGGGGGAAATCATCGCCATCGTCATCACCAACGCTCCTCTCATCGGGAGAGGGCAATCTCCATCAACATCTTCACCAGCACCATCTCCTCTCAAAACCCTAGTTCATCTCTTGTATCCAATTCTTGTCTCTAAGTCTGGAATTGGTACCTGTGGGTTGCTAGTAGTGTTAATTACTCCTTGTAGTTGATGCTAGTTGGTTTATTTGGTGGAAGATCATATGTTCAGATCCTATATGCACATTAATACCCCTCTGATTATGAACATGAATATGCTTTGTCAGTAGTTATGTTTGTTCCTGAGGACATGGGAGAAGTCTTGCTATTAGTAGTCATGTGAATTTGGTATTTGTTCGATATTTTGATGAGATGTATGTTGTCTCTCCTCTAGTGGTGTTATGTGAACGTCGACTACATGACACTTCACCATTATTTGGGCCTAGAGGAAGGCATTGGGAAGTAATAAGTAGATGATGGGTTGCTAGAGTGACAGAAGCTTAAACCCTAGTTTATGTGTTGCTTCATAAGGGGCTGATTTGGATCCATATGTTTCATGCTATGGTTAGGTTTACCTTAATACTTTTGTTGTAGTTGCGGATGCTTGCAATAGAGGTTAATCATAAGTGGGATGCTTGTCCAAGTAAGGGCAGTACCCAAGCACTGATCCACCCACATACCAAATAATCAAAGTACCGAACGCGAATCATATGATCGTGATGAAACCTAGCTTGATGATATTCCCATGTGTCCTCGGGAGTGCTTTTCTCTATATAAGAGTTTGTCTAGCCTTGTCCTTTGCTACAAAAAGGATTGCGCCACCTTGCTGCACTTTATTTACTTTTGTTACTTGTTGCTCGTTACCAATTATCTTATCACAAAGCTCTATGTTACCAATAATTTCAGTGCTTGCAGAGAATACCTTACTGAAAACCGCTTATGATTTCCTTCTGCTCCTTGTTGGGTTCGACACTCTTACTTATAGAAAGGACTACGATAGATCCCCTATACTTGTGGGTCATCAGTCCTTCTCATGCTCCTTGCTGCCCCAGATCTTGTACTGGCCCGAGATGTCGACAAGATTCTGGCAGGCGCAATGCCCGAATTCTCGAGCGCCTTTACATCGTTGGTGATGTCCACCATAGCGAACATGTAGTGGGGGCTTTTGACAAACCTAGCAAAATGCTCGCAAGGCCTTGTGGACAGGCAGTAGTGGTAGATGAGGACATGGTGGCGCACGCACATCTGGGCGACGGCAACCTTGGGATGAGACCCGGCACGAGCGCAGGTGTATTCGAGGTCAAACCCGACCACCTTTTGTTCTCCTCGGCAAGCAACAACTCCATGATGTGGATGGAGTGCTCCACCCAGACCGGGTCATTGGTGTACACCACCAAGAGGTCCATGAACCCTCTGAGGGTGTCCACCACGGCATGCATGGTGAACCGTTGCTCGTCGTCGGCAGCCGCTCGGGGCACCATTGGAGCCGCGCAGGATACCCTCTAAGAATTTCTCGTGGTGGGTGTGCTTCTTGCAATGGTGGAGCGCGATCGAAAGGTTGAAGAGACACAAGGGTTAAATTGCCGTTGTAATAAATGGGGGGCGGCCGGCCTGTAATCGTCATGTATTGTCATGGCGTCCATAGCGGAGGATTCTAGTGCATGCTTGACAACACCGAACCGCACGCGTGGGCTCAAAGAGGCGCCAAATGTACCGTCGATGAGCCTGTTCCCACGCTACCGCGCAGTTTACCATGCAAGCTTCCCGCCCGGCTAGTTTGGCCACGCATCGGCTAGAAGAGGGACAAATAGTGTGTGTTTATTGGCAAAAAGCTTTGTAAAAACGAAGTGTGTGGAATGACTTCGGTCATAAGTTTACCCGTCGGTGATGAGGCCAAAGTTACATAGAAGGGTGATGATGGACACTCGAGTGCGATAATTAATTTTGCGCTCTACATGGCACACGGTGGAAGAAACCAACTATGTGCAATAATGTCAAAGATTGCAGTCGAGTCAGCTATACCGATCGTGTGTTGTGAGATCGACAAGGTAAACAGATTCGAGAATGGTTAATAAAATCTAAGACCATTGCATATTATGGTCAAAATAGTGCTACCAATATACGAGTCTCATACGCTGCCATTTCAATGATTGTACCACAAAATCTCGAAATATTACAAGGTTCAAATTCCAGAGTTTTATGGCTCAAATTCGAAGATTACAAGGTTCAAACTTATATTAGAAATTAAACTCAGCTCATCAGCTGCAAATGCTCGCATTGATCCGTTGAACATGGATATCAAAGAGGTTCAAACTAATATTACCACTTCTAAGTATGGTTTCGAAACCTCACAATTTTTGCAAAGGGGTCAGACACTGAGAAGTCATGTATGGGGTTGACACGATGACTTCCGATTACTCTGTCATCTGGAGTTCCAAAATGAAATTCAGCATTTTTGGAGCCTATCCCATTCTGCCACAGGCGCCGCCGCTGATCAACAAACCATTCATATTTGCGAAATAAATGTAGGGAAAACCTAATTAGCATCAGCACCCTTACTCTGAGAACAAAGAACCTGGCAAATATAATCTCTGGTAAGGTCCCTCGGTAGGAGTTCAAAGTAATTTCTGAGAAATGCAAATCTAGGCATTCAACGTGATTGCTATATTGTATCACATTATCCACCACTGGGCCTAATCTTATCTGCAAAATAAGAAAACGTGTTAGTGCCTACATGCATTTTGAATATTACTACATGCCTATTTGGTTTGCAGGATTTGTAAAAGGAACTAACATGCCATCTTCGATCTGACATGATTAACATGGGCATTTGATTACATTGTAGAAAAATGTAGCCTTCTTCATAAGAGGTTGGAGTGGATGAAAAGTTCCCTAAGAAAACTAGTACAGATGAATCCAAAGGAGAAATGCTTATTGATTGTAACCATATGGATCAAGTAACCAATATGGGGGGACATGTATGTACTGAAATCCTCCAAAAGAATCCTTCAGAAATCGTAGTACATTGTCATTGTAAACTTGGAAAAACTATCACAAATTGAACTCCCTCAGAAAGGAACATCACCTAGATATATAGCTTCTCCAGGCACGGAAAGCAACTTAGCAAACTGACAACTTGCTCCAAGTTGGGGCCGATAGATTCTAGTGCGAAGACCTTCACTGTGTGCAGTTTCGGGGTCAAGCTTGTCGGAATCATTTTCTGAATGACAGACGAACAAACATCTTCAAAATTAGAAATAATGTTAATTTGTAGAAGGAGAGGTAGAAGGCGGCTGTTATACCTGAACGGGTGTGGATCCAATAACAAGTTCGGAGTATTTGTCAGACGAGTAGCCCACCACTGTCAATTTTGGCACAGAAATGAGATTGATTCTTGTTGGACCTTCTTGATCAACTACAAGTAATCTCTCAAGTGCAGGTGTGTCCTCAATGACCATACTGTGGTACATCTCTTGTGATGTCTTCCTGCCGCACCAGCAACACACATAAATAGTCCGGAGAGTCATGGAGGTGATGTGGAAGGTACTCAACCCATTGATCGCCTGAAGATAAAGGTAGTCGAGTGGAGTATAGCCACGGAGCAGGCGCTCCATGTCATCGTTTGAGAGGCAAATGGCGACGAGCTCGAGGTGCTTCAGTTATGGTAGAATAAGAGTGGGCGTGTCATTAAGGGGGGATGGCAGTTCCTGAACTTGGCAACATAAAGCGTGGGCGCGAGGCGGAGTGCGGACGTTGGTAGCGACCATATATGTCCATCAGCAAAAGTGAGCTCCTCGAGCTGATCTAGGGCGGGGGATTGGAACCAGTCGTCAAGCTTGGATCGGTCATTGTCGTTGGAATGGAACTTGCCCATTCTAAGGCCTCTGGTTGGTCCAAGGTGACTGCCGAGGATCTTGGACAATGCATCCAAATTTTTGCGATAGCTATGGAAGAGCTCGTGGGTGTCGATGAGGTCGAGAGGGCTGGAGTTCCATAGGGGGCACCACCACCGGGAAAGGACGGTTGTCCGTGCCCCATATTTGATTGGGAGGAGGGAGATGATGATTGTCAACATATATTCGTGGAGGTTGCTGATGAAGTCTAGGCCCACTGGAGTCGCTTGCGGTTCTAGCTCGCCCCGCCTCCGCTTGTTGGCAGCCCCGTTCTTCACCTTCGGAGTCTCCTTGTCGGCGGCACTTTCTGATAGAAATGGGAGTACAGGGAATATTTAGTTAAAATAGGGCAATAGAAAAGTGTATTGGTAACTAGAAGTTATTAGGTAGGAATATAGTAAGAAAAGGGAATAACAGTTGGTTGCTTAAATACTACACAATTCATTTGATATTGCTGGGTAAGTCAACATGCAGATAGTTGAAAAGAAAACTTACTTCGAACAAAGTCTGGATGGATGATATCGTCAGGGAAGTTACCACATATCTCATGACCGGGCCCTTTTATGTGCAGTGCAATTCTAGTGCCAGCTTTTAGTTCATAAAACTTAGAAATTTCTTTCCAAAAGCCAGTGCCAAAATAGGAGTCACCACATTCATCAAGTCTTACAGTAGCAACGATTGGTTTGTGTGTGCAGTATGACATCCATGCAGTCTTGATTTATGTGAAGGGAAAGATTGTGCACTACAGATTCTGTTGCATAGCAAGGGAGCGCTGCAGAAAATGGTAGGATTGTCAAAGAAAATATGGTAACATGCAAATATGGGCCCAAATTGAGAGAACTATACAACAGTCGAAATCAAAGGACAAAAATCTATAATTAAACAGATATGGTAAACATGATGTCATGGAAATATGAGAGTAATCGAAAGAACAACACATCATTAATTTTCCTAATATAGAAAGAAGAGGGGGGGAATCCCCTTTGACGTATATGGTGCATGTGGCCCAAATGTAGTAATATTTAGAATATGTTCAGGAAAGTAGGCCATGCCAACCGATTTAGGGTGAGATTGAACATTCCACGCACATCCTCAAGTCATTTGGTACGGTGAGATGGAATGTCTAGTGGAGGCCTCAAGGTCCTGATGTGTCCGCGCACTGTACACTCTATGAACGGAAGAAAACCCTCAAATCAGCTCGAATAAAAATGAATTCACGACGATTTCGGCCGGCTGATTAAAGGAGGCAGATGAACTGGGATAAGAGATGAGATAATATCTCATTAAATTAGTTACCTTGTTGTCCATGAGAAAGAACCCTCAGTAAGGCAAATTCCCGAACTGAGCGGAGCTGGGTCGACCGCGAGCAGCATCGGGAAAAGTCGATGGCGATAGGCGACGGCAAGCGGAAGTGGCGAAATGAGGTGGGCTTTGCCGGTAGCCTGGCGGCGGCGGCAGGCGGCGAGCTAAGTGGTTACTATCGTGATAGGCGGTGCCATGCATAGATGCGGAGGAGCTTGTGCAGGTGTGAATAGGGACCGGAGGGGGTGGCGGGCGGGGTGAGGGTTTTTGTGACATGGGGATAGTGAGGGTTTTCTTTTTTTTGAATTGGGTGGTGAGGGTTTTCTTTTTTATTTTTTGAATTGGGTGGTGAGGGTTTTCTGTCCCACAAAGAATTTTGGAGGCGCCGGTTTGCTAGAGCCAACTGTGTGTGATTGACACAACATGCAAAATGGAAGTCATTACACACGGTTCCAATTTTGGGAACCGCATGTGATTGACGTACTACCTCCGTCCTGGTTTATTGGTCCCCTTTGTAATTTTTACCAAATTTTGACCAAATATTTAACTAAGAAATGTTTATGCATGCCACCAAAAATTGTATCATTGAACACTATGCTCAAATACCCATCCAACGATATAATTTTTGCTGACCTGCACTAACATTTTGTCAGTTGAACCTTTGGTCAAAATTTAACACAAATTACAAAGGGGACCAATAAACCAAGACGGGGGATGATTCCATCAACCGAACTGATTGCATCCATATCCCACGGTTAGACATAAGTAAACATAGATTAAACATACTCAGTCATAGATAATAAGCATACATGTACACAAGCATAGTTCAATCATAAGTACATAGTTCAACCGTCATTAAGCATACACAAGCGTACATATATAGTTCGACCCCACATCTCATCTCACATGTCGGCACGATCCTGAAGCTTCTCCAGGTACTCAGAGTACGCGTCATGCGCCACCCTGCGAGAATACTTCTTCTTGAAGGAGCCAACGGCCCGTCCTCTTATGAACACTTGTCAAGTCCAATTTATACATATCCAGAGATTATGGTTCGATTTTTAAGCACAGTCGTCTATGTACAGACCAATCTTGAAGAAAATAATGGCACAAACATATGTAGGTCATTCAAAATCAATTGTCAAGTCCTGGCTAGGAATTATTAGCACGAACACTAACCCTAGTCGGATTACTAGCAGAAATCATTTGCAAAGATGAAACAACTAATCACTTATCACTTGTACCATTCAAACAATCAACACTACACGGATCTAACAAAACTTACTCGGATTTCAAGGATGGGGAGAACATAACCATAGGATTTCTATTCCAAAAAGGAGGAGGCAGGAGTAACCAGAGAAATCCCTATGATCTATTTGACACATAAATGGGAATAGATGACTAACTAGTTGTCCGTCGTCGTCGGAGTCATCTCCGGAGTGGTCGTCGGAGTTGTCACCGGAGTCGTCACCAGAGTCGGTGTGGAACTCCGCCTCCGGCTGTGGAAGCTCGACGATGTCAGGGTGCGGCGATAACTTGCTGGCGGTGACAACAACCTCTGTCTTCATATCGACACCGTGCTCCGGTGCTTTAGCAGCCCCGGCATCGCCACTCCCTCTGATGGGGCACTTTGGCGGCATCCTCATACACTGACGACTTTGAGGACTGAGAGCGGCGTCGAGGATGCAACCAGAGAGAGAGGATTGTGTGTGTGGCGAGGATGGGGTGCGGCTGCTCAGGTGCACCATTAATATGGAGTAGTGGGAGTTGGGGGAGAGAGGCGGGCGGTGGTCAAACCGATGGCTCGCCTCCCGGTGAGCCTGCGCACCGGACTGCTGGCATGCCTACCATCGTTTCACACAGCTACTCGCACGCCTCCTGATGACACTGCGTAGCGAGCACGCCTCTGTCAACTCACACACCTGCATGCACGCCTCCCGGTCTACCTATGCGGCGGACTGCTCGCATGCGTCCCGTCAACTCACGCCTTCTCGCACGGCACACGGGTCGCGCGGCGGCACATATATTGTTTTTCTATTTGGATGATTAATGTTGCCGCTTTGCTTAACCGAAGCATGGCACGTATCCACTGTTGGTCTAACGCTCATGGTTCGAATAAATAATCCATTTGGGATATTGGTTCCCAGTTATTAATAATCTCCCGTTTGTAATTAGATAAAGATTACATCAAAACTGGTCTCAAATTTGACAAAAAAAGTACAATGTCAGTTTGTATTGGTGTCCATATGACAATACGATAAGTTTCATGAACTTCAAATAAGTGTTGGATGTACTAGAATTTAAAAATCAAGATTCTCAATGTTTGAAATTTGTTACACGGGGAGTAAACAAGCACCCAGTGAGACACATGTGTTTTTGCAATCCATTTAGGTGCACTGTCACGTGTGCATGTAGCTCAAATTTGATTTTTACACATTAAACCCGTAGAAAATCAATCAATTAATGTACTAAAATGTCTTAATGATCTCTGTTTTTTTAATTAAAATGCCCCTCCTTTTGTAACATATGTTCACCACGGGATAATTAATTTAACATGCATCGTAGTTGCGGTAGATTCGCGGTGTGTGTGTGTGGGTGTCTGCGTCTAGGGGTGGCGGGTGGCTCGCAGTATACTACGAGTTGTGAGCCACCATGTGGGTTGGCCGTTTTGTTAGGCATGACAGTGCCACATCAGAGTCGTGAATTCGTTATTTAAAACATTACACAACCCTTTCATACATACATGTTTTGGCCACATGCAGTCGATGGTTGTCCTACACAACACTCGATACTCACGTGTGATGCTTTCTGTGGGCCCGCGAGGTCGTCGTCCATCACTTTGACGAACAGCCGGCAGTGAGGTTAATTTGACCAGCAAGGTAGAATCTTTTTGTTTGTGTTATGGTGGTATATAGTACGCGTCAAAGAGGTGGGAGGGGACTAGCATATATACTATACGTACGCGTCTGTGAACAAGTACACCTCACTCAGTGTCAGGACTTTTCGGTTTTCGAGGCATGTGCCACATCAAAATTGTGAAATTGGCTATTCAAACATCACACAGCACCTCTTTGGGCCACATGCATGCACGCGGTGGTTATCCTAGCTAGGACACTCACGTGTGACGCTTCCATCTGTGGGCCCACGAGGCCATCATTGATGCATGCATGCATCACTTTGACCTACATCGGGAGAGGTTAATTAATTTAACCATCGATGAGGATTCTTTTGGGTTGTACATATTACGGTAGGAGCATATAGTATGCGTCGAAGAGGGGGGAAGGGGACCGTCATATGTAGTATGCTTCATGAACCTTGCTCTGTGTGGGTGCCTAGTTTACGGTTTTTGAGGCATGTGGCACATCAAAGTTGTGCATTTTGGGTATTCAACATATATATGTTTGGCCCACATGCAAAGTGATGGTGGTTTTCCTCTCGCACCCACTTAAGTGGTTATCAGCGATATCGATGCTTTCCATCTGTGGGCCCGCTTGGTCCATCACTACTTTTTGCCTAACAACGAGAGAGGTTAATTTGACTTAGGAGGGGATTATTTTTTTGCTTTTAATATGGTATATATATAGGTCATGCTCTGGGATGACATGCATGATACAGTTTGAGCACACACACATGCATGTGTACGCATGAATCCCTCCCGTCGAGTCGAAGTGGCTAGTACAACGACACGTCATGAACCAATCTCTCTCTATGTGGGGAGTGTACGATTTTCGACGCACGCGCCACATCAATGTTGTGAAATGGTATTCAAACATGCATGCACACATCACCTCAATACATATGCATGTAGTGGTTGCCTTCGAATGGTACACTCCCTCGCGTGGTTATCGGCGACAAGCCTATGGACATCCATGATCACTTTGACCGACAACAATATAGGTTACCATGGCGGATTCTTCATTTGGTTCGTGTTATCATAATATAGGTCATGGTGAGATTAAGACCTAATTAAGTTTGAGCGCATATACTATGCTGGCATGCATGCATAATTCCCCGTCGTTGGCTTGAAGTGTGGTGTAACATACATATGCATCGTCAACCTAACCCTCACTCGGTGTGGGGATTTCCAGTTCGAAATCACGGTGCCACATCAAAGTTGTTCCATTGTGTACTTAAAAACACACCTCTCCATACATATGTTTGGGCCACACACATGTAGTGGTTGTCTTCGGGGACTAGCTACTTGCGTGATTATTGGCGAGCTAGCCCATCTCTGGGGTCGCATGGACGGCCATCACTTTGACCAACAACAAGAGAGAGGTTATACGACCAAGGTGGATTATTCTTGGTCAGTTTTACGATCCATCTTGGTGAGATATGCCTCTCTGGCCCGCCGATTGAAAGTGTGTGGGGGGCTGCTACTTCGCACTTTGCTAGGTGAACCTCGGTTGGGGGGTGGCATGCATTCATAGCTTAGGATTCCATTCGTGACGACACGAGGGAGGGGGGCTGCTAGCTACTTCGCACTTTGCTAGGTGAACCTCGGTTGGGGGGAGGGGCATGCATTCATAGCTTAGGATTCCCTTCGTGCCGACACGAGGGAGGGTGGGGCCAAGCAATACTGTGCGCTTTGCGAGATAGGTGTCACATCAAAGTTGCATTTGGTATTTGAAAACCAAACCGCCCTTTTCATACATAAATTTGGTCCACATACAAGTGTGTTCGTGTTCTGACCCTCCCCCGCATCATTTTTTGCCAAATTTATGAACATTAGACAAGTCGGATGACGCAACAGACTCGGTTCACTCAAACTAACCATGTGCATTGGGCTCCACAAGGCTTCCCCTCTCAAAAATATCTACCCGCCTACAGCTTTTTTTGTTTGATAACACACGATTATTGTGTTTCAACCGTGTGTGATGTTTCTTGTTCCCAATCCCGCCTACATCCCTTGGAAATATCTGCCCGCCTCGAGGGTTTTTCTGTTTCATAACACACGGTTGTTATCTTCGGACCGTGTGTGATGCACCATCATCAAATTTTTCAATAGCCCCAACATTTCACTCCCGCGTTTGACTCCCGCGTAGTAAATTTTTCAGTATTCGTGTCATTTCCTCAAACACCCCCCTCCACACACACACACGCACCAAAACCTCCTTGGGCGTGTGTGCGCACACACACACACACACACACTCCCTCGCTCGAACCCCTAGCAAGGTCCCCCCTCCCGCCGCCGCCGCAAGGCCTCCATTGTCAACATCTGCTGGTTTGCCCATGCAGCTTACCCACCGATCTCCATACCCAGGCCGCCCTGAGTTTCTTAGATGACGCCTGCCAAACGCCCCCTTTCCTACAGATCCCCATCCCCCACTCCAGAGCATCGCAGCCTAAGCCCGGTTACGCTTCCCATGGAGCTCGAGGAGCGACTAGCCCAAAAGAGGTGTATCGCGGTCTCTTCACCCGATCTCGCCAAGGAAGCTGACGACCATTACTGGCGGCAGGCACTCAAGTAGTGGGCTAGAGTATGCGGGCATCTCTCGGCCGCTGGCTACAACATCGAGGTCATCAACACCGGCGGCCTGGGGCGGGCTATGTCACTGGTTAAGTGGCCCACCCCAACCCCTCGGGTTCAACCGTCGTTGATCTCATCCATGGCCCCGCTGCTAATCTCCTCTAGCTTGTTGTCAACAATTTGCCATCCTACATCGCCATCATGTTGAAAATAAGAGCAAATTGCTACAAGATTTAATCTAAATAAATAGAATATAGTTCATGACAGCACTAGTTGACATTAAACTAATCATGGGAACTAGCATAGCAGATGAACAGATCACATCTAGGGCACATACTAGAAACATGAATTCTACCACGATCTCGAATAGGACCAGCGGGAGCAGCACCATTGGTGTTGATGTTGTCGCCCATATCATTGAGGATGAGGTTGCCGAGGTCGGGGAAGAAGTCGTCGTTGGCGAAGTCGTCCTTGCTAGCAGTCGCGCGAGCGCACTCCCCAAAAACCTGATCACCCCTCTCACGTACAGGATCACGAGAGGCAGGTTTCTGGAGGCCTGCTATCCCTTCTCACGGTGCACTCTGGAAGGAGGGATGGAGAAGACTTGCGTGGCGGCACAATGCTCTGGAACGGTGGTGTGAAACCATATGATGTGGCGGCGGCTAGGGTAGACGTCTGCCTAACTATATAATGCGGGCCGGGTAGGTCGTGGAGAAAACCCCACGTCCAAGTAATAGCCCCACTATCCAAAAGGATCGGAAACGGCTGAGTAATTAATGTGTCCATTATTATTAATTAATGACTTATTAATTATTCCGAGTAGCAAAAATATAGAATACGTGCATAGCTCTGTCCTTAGCTCGGCTCATTCCCGCAACCCGCGGCGTGTCATGACGAGGCGTGGCGTGGCGAGGCGAGTGAGGAGGAGGCGCGCTCGTGTAGATGTCCTCTTCTCATGCTCATACAAGTGCACTGGTGCGCGTCGGTCCTAAACAAACGGTTTTTAACCCCTTTTCGCGACCGCGTTTGGAACCGTCGCCAAGTGAGTGTGTGCGGTAGGGTGTCCTTCCCACACGACCCAGAAATCATCGGGGATAGGCCCTCCCGGGACCCAGGCTGGGCCGTGTGCGGTTGGGCGAGGCATCGAAACCCAATCATTTCCGTAGGTATGTACATCCCACACGGTAATCCGAGAAAATCATTTCCGTAGGTATGTACATCCCACACGGTAATCCAAGAAAATCATTTCTGTAGGTATGTACATCCCACAAGGTGAATCCCAGAAAAACATTTCCGTTCGTATGTATATCACACACAGTCAACCCAAGGAATACGTTTCCATTCTTATGTAAATCCCACACAATCAATCCAGGGAAAACGTTTCTGTTCGGACGTACATCCCACACAGTTTTATGTGTAGGCTCATGTTTAAAAGGTGTAACTATCACACACGGTCTTCCTTGGTTAACTATTTGCTTTTATCAACTATATCACACACAATTTGATGAAGAAAACCGTGTGGCATTGGGCTATCCATTGCAAAGATCCATGACACATTTAGCAGGTTTATTAGTTTACAATTAATAATTCCGGTATTACGCAAATTCACATTTCATATTGAACAGTTGTTTGCAAATTTCATATCAGGCACATAAATATATTATAACATCACAGTACGGTAGCTACATGAAAACAACACAGTACAACATATAGCTAGTTCAACTTCATAAGAACAATATATTCATTTCCCTAATTGAGATCATCCAGGCTCACCTTATCCACCCCTGCTTTCAGTTCAGTAAGAACCCATTTTGCACTGGCCAACTGGGAAAGTGCCTCCTCCTTCGCCAAGACCATCTTAGGAAAGTCTCATTTAAAACATCTGAGCTCATTCTCCACCTTCAACTTTTTATCCCGGATCTTGAAATATGCTTCAGCGTTGACAAGACTTTCTCTAAGCATATGTGTGTTCTCTTCCTCATACATGCTCCAGAGCTTCGTTAGGCACATCTTCAAAGACTGTGGCCACTCTTGATCAACCCACTCCAAGTAAGAACACTTCCCTTCATCCTATAATATTTAAAACTAGATTAGTAACAATTGTAGGGGAAATGGGTTTATAGCAACATAGAAAATCACCAATGCTTATTTTGAAAAACTGAAGAAACATGTTAATTATGACATATCTTCTCAAAAAGATCAATGTGCAAATGAAATAATTGGTACTGAGACAACAACCAAATTCTGGAACATTAGAAGCTATAATTAACTACAACGATGCAACAAGTTCTTACTCATGTACAATAAATAACAAATTGAACATTTTTTGAGGAAGGAAAATATAACCGCAACAGCATAACGATAGTGTTTGGATGACAGCAAATTGATACTAACAGGTGTGTACATGCACAAATTTAGTAACATAGAACTAATAGCACTAAGGCCGTCCACTATGTATGCCAAAACTGGGGTAAAGACAACTGTTCCTACATCTCGCACTGGTGCCCTGCACTGGCGAGCCGATGCAGTGGAAAAAAATCAGGGACCCGGCTCCGGAGCACGTAGTTGCTCTGATGCCTAGTTCCTTCGTGCCATAAAGATTTAGTATTTTACTACTTGGCTGCTCGGATGTGTGGACCAAAGTTGGCTCCACAAACTATTGAAGTGGTGCCAAATAATTTTCTAATGGAACCACTGATGAGATGGCAACAATTTAAGATACTAGGTACAAACTGTGACACTGTCTTAGGATGCGTTTGGTTGAAGGTGTGGTATGAATGGGTTGGGACCATGACCGTGTCTGAATCACATCTAACAAATGATTTGTAACAATGAAAGAGGGTCTAACCTTCTCTACACATGCCAGAAACTTCCTCCCACTGTCCACTTAATCAAACGCAACTAGCTTCACACATGGAGATTGACGGTGACAACGAGCAGATAGATCTTCAGCCACCCCACTCCATTTGTTGCCATTGATGGTCTTAGGGAGCTACAAGAGGAAGAAACGACTCAAATCAACCTTCGGTTAAAAATCCTTCATTCCAATTCATAGCCCGAGAGAGAGAAGAGAGGCATACCCGGGTGGTTAAGGAGTAGTCGCCGGAGGAGGAACCGCTGGAGATGTCTTTGAAGAAGACCATGGCGACCCCGGTGGTAGGATGCGAGACGGTGAGAGCGAGGAAGCGGCTATAGCTTAGCAAGGAAGGAAGGAAGGAAGGAAGGAGGAAACTGGGGAAATGTGACTTGTGGTCGGGGAGAAAAGGGGTGGGGAAGGGGGGAAGGGGGGCGGGGGTAGATATTTTGGCGGTAGGGAAAAATTTTGGAAATGTGGAGGGAAACTTTGCGTGTGGTGCCGCAGGACCATTCACTTTGAATGATTGTGTGCATCGCAAACGATTCTTCTGCTTTACACGCATGGGATGAGTTTGATAATTCAAATTTTGGTCTCAAGGCATGGGCACATTCACTTTGAACGTGCGCGGTGCCTCCGGACCATTCACTTTGAACGATTGTGTGAATCACAAACGATTCTTCTGCTTTAGGCGCATGGGATGAGTTTGATAATTCAAATTTTGGTGGTAATTTCCCTGGGTACATCATTGCATAATTTAACATCGCTTGCTAATTTGGGCACACAAAAGAGCGTACAGCAGACAGACCACACTTACTGAATGGAGCAATTTTAGTAATTACACAGAGCTAGTTGACCAAAACATTGCTCTAACAAAAGACCAGCATTAAAAACAAAGCCTAAGTACGCATAATTAAAAATCTGCCGCCGCGTTGGCCTATGCATTGTCGGTGTGAGATGAGACGTCGATGACTTGTCTGGCGACATGCCGCCGTTGGTGGACTCCGCGTCCCCCCTGCTAGAGTTGACTGTGTCCTCATCCTCGGCGCCGCCCTCAAGGTTGTAGTACTTGTAGTAGTGGTTGCACCAAAGCTCGCGTTGGTACTCCACCGCCGAGTCCTCGACAGACAGACTCTTCTCTACCTCAACCTCGGCCACGCGCAACTCCTCCTCCCGGTGCTCCTCGATCTCCAGCTCCCGCTCGGCGACCTCATGAGGAAGCAGGTGCTCCATGGCCACCGCCGCCTTTTCAGACGTGGGTTGCATGCTGGAGTCCGAGGTGGCCTGGAATATCTTGGTGTGTGCATCCTCGATCTTGCCATGGATTGCCTCGACCCGGGCCAGGGCGACATCAACGGCATGGATGGCAGCTCGAGTGCTCTCGGTGTTTGCAGCCGTCGTCGCAGCAGCAGCTGCAGCCATCTCGGCTGCTGCAGCTGCCCTGTCGGCTGTCGTAGACACCCTCTTGGCGGAAGCGGCTGCGCTTAATGCGGATGCGGTGGCACTCTTGGCGTAGGCGGCCGCACTCT
>NC_041384.1:420502134-420545760 GCF_002162155.2 Triticum dicoccoides
GGGGTGGACGCAGCCATCGTATGGGCCTTCAAGAAGCGTTTCCACGGTGTCATCTTTGCAAGAGGGGGTGCTGGAATGGGGATCGGGATTCGGGGATTCGGGGGTTGCCGGCACTAGAGTAGACGAGCCGGCGAAGCTTCAGGAGGGAGATTTAAATAGACCCAGATATTTTCATCGCAAACGGTTCCTAGAAAACAACTGTGTGTGATGTTGTAGATATTTTTTATTAGCTGTGAAAGATGAATTTGGAATAAAGTGCCAACGGATCGTGTTTTGAATGAACGAGAAATTTTGTAGTTCTAATACAACTGTCATGTCAAATTTTGGAAAAATTCAGGGGTCATTTGACCTTCTAAGACATTAAAGTGATTTTCTAGCCATTTAATGACCGTAATTGAAATTTGAACTACATGTACATGCAACAGCTAACCATAATGGTTTGAAAAGTCATATTTCATGTACTTGTGTGCGATTTAATTCCATGTGCAGTAAATTGGAAGGAATTTTCAAACATATTGGTCTAACGGCTATGACACAATTAAGCATGGAGTGACATGGCATTTTATTTCCAAAAAATAAAAAATAAATCAGAAACACATGAAACCTTGGTTGATGTAATGTCATGCCACCAAGATGATGTGGTAAAAAAATTGTCATGTTTGACCAAAGTTTGGACACACACCCCTCACAAATCGGAGCAACTCACTAGAAGGCTCGTGGTTCCGAGAGGGAACAATGCATGTTTGATGACGAATGGGAGATAGCTTCCTCTTACGGCCTTCAAAAAAATTCTACGTCTAACGTGCAGTACTACAACTATAATGTGAAATTTTTGAAAATTCTAGGGGTCATTTGACCTTTTAAAGACATTTAAGTGATTTTCTAGCCATTTAATGATCGTAATTCAAATTTGAACTACATCCACATGCAATGCCTAACCAAAATAGTTTGAAAAATCATATTTGTGTACTTGTGTGCGAGTTAATTCCATGTGCAGTAAACTAGAAGGAATTTTCAAACATATTTGTATCACGACATGGACACATATGCATGAATACCTATGCATGGAGTGGCATGGCAATTAAATTCCAAAAAAAATCAGAAACAAATGAAACCTTGGTTGATGTAATGTCATGCCACCAAGATGATGTGGTAAAAAAATTGGCATGTTTGACGAAAGTTTGGACACACACCCCTCACAAACTGGAGCAACTCGCTAGAAGGTTCATGGTTCCGAGAGGGAACAATGCATGTTTGATGATGAACGGGAGATAGCTTCCTCTTACGGTCTTAAATTTTTTCTACATCTAACGTGCACTACTACAATTGTAATGTGAAATTTTGGAAAATTCTAGGGGTCATTTGACCTTTTAAAGACTTTTAAGTGATTTTCTAACCATTTAATGACCGTAATTCAAATTTGAACTACATCTACATGCAACGCCTAACCAAAATTGTTTGAAAAATCATATATGTGTGCTTGTGTGCGAGTTAATTCCATGTGTGGTAAATTAGAAAGAATTTTCAAACATATTGGTCTCACGACATGGACACATGCATACGTATGCATGGAGTGACATGGCATTTTAATTCAAAAAAATAGAAAAATGATCAGAAACACATGAAACCTAGGTTGATGTAATGTCATGCCACCAAGATGATGTGGTAAAGAAATTGGCATGTTTTGACGAACGTGTGGACACACACCCCTCACAAACCGGAGCAACTCGCTAGAAGATTCGTGGTTCCGAGAGGGACCAATACATGTTTGATGACGAACGGGAGATAGCTTCCTCTTACGGCCTTCAAATTTTTTCCTACGTTTTACATGCACTAATACAACTGTCATGTGAAAATTTGGAAATTTTTAGGGGTCATTTGACCTTTTAAAGACATTTAAGTGATTTTCTATCCATTTAATGACAGTAATTAAAAATTGAACTACATCTACATGCAACGCCTAACCATAACGGTTTGAAAAATTATATTTTTGTGTACTTGTGTTCGAGTTAATTCCATGTGTAGTAAATTAGAAAGAATTTCCAAACATATTGGTGCCAAGGCATTGGCACATGCATGGAGTGCATGCCATGGCATTTTAATCCCAAAAAAATAAAAAATGATCAGAAAAACATGAAACCTTGCTTGATTTAATGTCATTCACCAAGATGATGTGGTAAAGAAATTGGCATGTTTGACGAAATTTTGGACACACACCCCTCACAAACCGGAGCAACTCACTAGAAGGTTCATGGTTCCGTGAGGGAACAATGCATGTTTGATGACGAACGGGAGATAGCTTCCTCTTACGGCCTTCAAATTTTTTTCTGCGTCTAACTGAAAGTGCAACTATCCCTAGGTGGTTTTGGTAATTCCTAACGACATATAGCTCATTGAGCTAATGCTATTTCAAGATTAATATCTCAGGAAAGCTCAATGATTGGCATGGCATGGATGAGAAAAGTGGACACGTCAAAATGCTAAGGACAAAGGATTGGCTCAAGCTCAAAGCTCAAGAGTCTACATTTTCTATTTTTGTGATCCAAGATCGCATTGAGTCTATAGGAAAAGCCAATACTATCAAGGAGGGATGAGGTGTTGCTTAATGAGGTTCTTGCTCAAACTGCTTAGTGATATGCTCCAAAACCCTCAACTACTTTCTCACATCCACATATGACCTAAACCAAAAGTCAAACTTGGCCCCACTTATTCTTTCTATCCGATGCCACTGAGTTTCAAATGTCATAGGCACTGCCACAAACCCTAGGTAAATCGGTCTCACCGAGATAGGGTTGTAATCTCTCTGTTTCCCTTCGTAACATTTTGGTCTCACCGAGATGAGCGATCTGTCCCACCGAGATTGCAATGTAAACTCTCTATTTTCCCTTCGTAACGTTTCGGTCTCACCAAAATGAGCGATCGGTCCCACCGAGTTTACCTAACCAACTCTCTGGTTAGCTTATTACCAAAATCGGTCTGACCGAGTTTGTGTAATCGGTCTCACCGAGATTACGTTATGCCCTAACCCTAATCATATCGGTCCTACCGAGTTGCATGTCGGTCCCACCGAAAACCCTAACGGTCACTAGCTTTGCTAAATCGGTCAGACTGAGTTTAACCATTCGGTCCCACCGAGTTTGGGAAATTATGTGTAACGGTTAGATTTTGTGTGGAGGCTATATATACCCCTCCACCTCCTCTTCATTCATGGAGAGAGCCATCAGAACAAACCTACACTTCCAACCTATATTTTCTAAGAGAGAACCACCTACACTTGTGTTGAGACCAAGATATTCCATTCCTACCATATGAATCTTGATCTCTAGCCTTCCCCAAGTTGCTTTTCACTCAAATCTTCTTTCTACCAAATCCAATCCTATGAGAGAGAGTTGAGTGTTGGGGAGACTATCATTTGAAGCACAAGAGCAAGGAGTTCATCATCAACACACCATTTGTTACTTCTTGGAGAGCGGTGTCTCCTAGATTGGCTAGGTGTCACTTGGGAGCCTCTGACAAGATTGTGGAGTTGAACCAAGGAGTTTGTAAGGGCAAGGAGATCACCTACTTCGTGAAGATCTACCGCTGGTGAGGCAAGTCATTCATGGGCGATGGCCATGGTGGGATATACAAGGTTGCTTCTTCGTTGACCCTTCGTGGGTGGAGCCCTCCGTGGACTCGCGCAACCGTTACCCTTCATGGGTTGAAGTCTCCATCAACGTGGATGTACGATAGCACCACCTATCGGAACCACGACAAAAACATCTGTATCTCCAATTGCGTTTGAATCCTCCAAACCCTTCCCTTTACATTCTTGCAAGTTACATGCTTTACTTTCCGGTGCTCATATACTCTTTGCATGCTTGCTTGAATTGTGTTAAGATTGCTTGACTTGTTCAAAGTTGCTAAAATCTGCCAAGAACTAAAATTGGGAAAAGGCTAGATTTTTATTTGGTCAAGTAGTCTAATCACCCCCCTCTAGAGATACTTTCGATCCTACAAGTGGTATCAGAGCTTTGATCTCCATTTGCTTTGATTTTCATAGCTTTTGGAAGTCATAGCCTTGGTTTCACAACCTAGGAGAGTATGGCGTCTAGCGAGGGAAATTACCACCGTAGAGGTCCTTACTTTGATGGTACTAATTTTGCTAGTTGGAAGCATAAGATGAAAATGCATATTCTTGGACATAACCCCGCCGTTTGGGCTATTGTGTGTGTTGGCTTGCAAGGTGAATTCTTTGATGGGAGAGAACCAAATCGTGAAGCTACCGCGGAAGAGTTGAAAATGCTACAATAGAGTGCTCAAGCTTGTGATATCCTCTTCAACAGATTGTGCCCCGAAGAATTCAACAAAATCAGCCGTCTTGAGAATGCAAAGGAAATTTGGGATACTTTGATTGATATGCACAAAGGTACCGACTCCGTCAAGGAATCCAAGTTGGAAGTGCTTCAAAGTCAACTTGACAAGTTCAAAATGAAGGATGGTGAAGGTGTCGCTGAAATGTACTCTAGGCTTGCTCTTATCACAAATTGGATTACTGGCTTAGGAAGTGAAGAGATGACCGACAAATTCATCATCAAGAAGATCCTAAGAGCCTTGGATGGAAAATAGGATACCGTATGCACATTGATCCAAATGATGCCAAATTACAAAGATCTCAAGCCAATGGAAGTCATTGGAAGAATTGTTGCTCATGAGATGTCACTTAAGGATAAGGAGGAGCTCCATAACAAGTCAAGTGGTGCTTACAAAGCCTCATGTGAAGCTCCCACATCATCAAGTGAGAAACAAACCTTCAATGAAGAATTGAGACTAATGGTGAAGAACTTCAACAAGTTCTACAAGAATAGAAGCAAAGAGAGAAGTTCCAAGTCGAGGTCCTACAATGACAAAAGATCTTCTAGTCAAGAGCGAAACTGCTACAATTGTGGAAGACCTGGACACTACAAGACAAGAGAAGATTCTCCCAAAATAAGAAGTAGAAGAGAAGAATCACCGTCGAGGGAGAGAAGGAGTAGGGATGATCGTTATGAACAAAGACCCTCCCGGAGAAGCAAGGATTCGGAAAGGAAGGACAAGTCATCAAGGAGCTACACAAAACGAAGACATCAAGCTCATGTTTGTGAATGGGTATCCGGCTCCGACTCCGACAATGACTCCGAGAGAAGCTATCACTCCGACTCTAAATATACTCAAGATGAAGGTGTTGCCGGTCTAGCACTTGTGTCAACCAACTCCTATGACATATTTGATTCACCAAATGAAGGAATTGGAAGATGCTTCATGGCTAAAGGCCCAAAGGTATCACACCCCGAGTATGTTGATTTCAATAGTGATGAAGATGACTTGTTAGGTGATGATGATTTACTTGTTAACAACTCTAGTGATGAATACTATGATGAAACGTCAATTAATCATGCTAATCAAGATGAAACAAATAAGGAGAAGATTGAGTCTCTAACTAAAGAATTAAACACTCTTAAGTTAGCTCATGAAACTACCTTAGGAGATCATCGAGAACTATTAAGGACTCATGATAAATTACGTTTTGAGAAGCTCAATCTTGAGCAAGAGCATGAGTTCTTAAAGGCAATCAATGATGATCTTCGCAAGAAAAGTTCTTCTTACATTGCCAAGTGTTTACTCTTATCCACTTACATGCCTCAAGTCAAGTCTAGTAACAAGAACAAGAAGGATTCTTCTTCTAGTAGTAAAAATAATCATGCTAAATCCAATATTGTTGCTTCTAGTAGTTCTCTTGATTCCACTAATGATTCTCTTAGCCAAGTTACACTTGAGCAAGAAAATAGATTATTGAAGGGAATCATAGAGAAAGGTGTTTACAAGAGCCTTGCCGGGAGTAAGCAATTCGAGGAAATTGTACGCAAGCAAGGAAGGCACCGGAAGAATCAAGGTATTGGTTTTGAACGAAAGTTCAATGCCAATGGAGTTGAGTGGGAAGAAGATCAATACCCCAAGACGAAGTTTTTTCCTCAACAAGAGAAGTATGATCCTACTTCTTTCAAGGGGACACAAGCTCAAGATGATCTTCCACCACAAGACCATAAGGAAAAAGGCAAGGACAAACTTCAAGAGGAAATTGATGCATTTGAAGAAGCTCCTAAGGCCTTGGTCAAGTGGGTTCCCAAGACTACATCAAGTTCCACTTCATCAAGTACAACTACAACTCCGAGGATTCCCATCAAGATGGTGTGGATCCCAAAGAAGAAGAACTAGAGAGTTCTTGAGGGTGACTCTGCCAACATACTTCACTCTTATCATTTTGGCAAGAACAAGTGCAATCAACTTCCACATCTTGCACTAGTTCAAGGAGTCACAAACCCTCTTGTTGGTAAGACAAGGGACAAGGTAACCTAATGCTTTCATGGACATCATATTGTGTGTGCATCACTCTATGTCTATGGATATCCTTGTTTGTTCCTTGTGGGACTAACCCGTGTAGGTATTGAAAGTGCAACTCACTCCAAAGGATAGCTCCGAATGATCTACATCAACTTAGAGCATCCACATCTTCAACACCTACATGAAGTCATCATCGACAAAACCCAAGGTTAGTTCATCCCTCTTAGGGGGGATCTCACATCTAGGGGGAGCTTTACTCTAACAATTGAGTTAAAGCAACACCAATGGTGTGAACACAACAACGCTTTATGTAAAAGTGGTAACCCCACTTGTGCTTAAACGATGAGTATGACCTATGATCAAATGTTCTCATTTTACTCCTAAGTCAATATACTCATATATAGATGACCTAGTCATCGCCAATTGCTTGATAGATGCTAGAATTGTTTGTGCATGCTTTGCCACATATTTCATTTGTCATTTTATTGTGTGAGCATGTTGGTTGCATAATTTACTCATTCGAGGACATCCACTTGTTGTTTTGATTGGTTGGTTCCTTTTCTTTTGCCAAGTGGATGGACAAGAATGCCTAAGAACCTTCTCTAGCTATCTATGCTTTTCTCGTCTCAAACTCTATTCATGCTGCATCACAAAGTTTGATCAAGTCAGATTCGAACCACTCTGTGTGAGGAGCACTCGGAGTCCCCGATTTGTCATAGACTTAAAAATCCAAAACTTCTTTGTGCGTTTCGGTCTGACCGATTCATCCATTTCGGTCATACCGAGATCACTAAGTCGATATAGGTTTTCAATCTCGGTGCAACCGATTTGAACTTTTCGGTCACACCGAGTTTTAGTAACTGCTTGCAGTTATGAATCTCGGTGCCACCGAGTTATTCCACTCGGTCACACCGACAGGGTCAGGCTATATATATCCATGGGCCAAATTTTGGAAAACTTTCCGAACCTCCTCGCCCGCGCTTAGCCTGCTCTGCCTCCCTGGGTCTCCGGATCATCCTCCTCGTCGCCAGGCGCCTCCTATCGCTGGTCTCCGCTGCCGTCAACGGTATCGTCTCCGTCGTTGCCGTCGTAGCAAGTTCATCGGTGAACTAGGGTATGGACTTGAACTTTGTGTTGTTCTAACTCTGATTCCCCAGCACATTGCTTTGCCATGTATCTTGCCACGATTGAGATCAATCTATCCATCGAAAACACTCCATAGTTTAGTCGTGAATTGAAAATTTAGGGTTAGGTTTCCGCCGAAACCATCTCAGATCGACCGAGTTGATTATATCGGTTCCACCGATTTGGCTCATGCCATTGCACATGTGATTCTCGGTCTGACCGAGAATTGCAAATCAGTGTGACCGAGTTCAGCACTTTGTGAAACCCTAGCAGTCTCGGTGCCACCGAACTGTGACTCGGTCTGACCGAGTTCACTAGTTTAGGTTCCAAAAACTGCTTCGGTATCACCGAGTTTGCAAATCGGTAGATCCGAAATGCTTTCTGTGGAAAACTAAAACTAAGTTTTAATTCATTGTTTTGCAAAAAACTTCTGCACTTTGTGATGCTCATCCACTCTACCTCATCTATAATCTATTCACAGGGTCTGATGTCAGTGTTTGCATCATGTCAGATCAGAGTGACAGTCCGAACAAGCCCGAGGAACAGGTTCACGTGAGTGAGGGTACTAGTCCCTCTAGCAGCTCAGATGATGGAAGCAGGAGCACACCCAGCAATCTGCCAAAGGCTGCCACAAGGGCCAGCAAGAAAAGAACCTCAGAGTCAGAGGATGAGGACTATGTGGCCGAGGAAGAAGAAGCCACCTCAAAGAGGAAAGTGCTCAAAAAGTAATATGGCGCAGCTGCTGCCACCAAGCCAGGGATGAAGCAAAAGGTTCCTGCCAAGAGAGCTCCAATGTCTAAAGCCACAACATCTACTCAAGAGACTTTGGGATCTGCACCCATAGAGCAGGTTGTGGCAGAAAAGAAAAGAAAGGAAAGGGTCAAGAAGACCACTGCCAGAGTGCTTGGGAGATCTTCAATCATGAAAGACTCTGAAAAAGAGGAAGAGGAAGAGGATGCTGCACCAGCACCTAAAGCTCAGAAACTTATGGGAGATTCCATAAGATCAGGGGCTGCTTCATCTAAGCCCAAAGGAACTCCTAAGCCAGCTGCTCCAAAACCCAAAACTGCACCCAAGAGGAGCACCAGGAACATCCCAGCAGCAGAGAAGAACAAGGCCCCAATGCCTGAAGCTGCAATGGAAGAAGAAGATGATTCTGTTGTCTTGAGGAAATTGAAGCCAAAAATTCTAGATCACAATGATGCTCATCCAGTTGCAGAGAACATGAAAGTCAGGAAGGACTCTGGTCTAAGGCTATGGAGAGAGTCTGATCCATATGCCACTAGGAGAAGGATTGTTGTGGACAACACGTTCCATACAAAGGAACAGCAGGACTTCTATGAGACCATCTTGGTTGACAAAAAGCCAATAGTGTGTGACATGAGATGGGTTGATTGGAAATTCATTGAGGAAAATGAGGATCACTTCCCTCGTGTATATGCAGCTTCAAGGCTTATGGAGTTGATGAGTTTGTGGCTCATAAGCTCACAAAATGGAATGATGATCTCATCATGTAGTTCTACTCCACAGCTCACTTCTACCCAGATGGAAGGATATTGTCTGGATGTCTGAAGGTACTAGGTACCAGTCCACAGTTGCAGAATGGGCTAAGTTGATCAATGCCCCAGAAGAGAGTGAAGATGACTTGGATGTCTATGCCAAGAAGAAGAAGGATCACAACACGATGGCACACATGTACAAGGAGATCCCAGATGCTGCTCTTGAAACACACAAGTTTGGATCAGTACATTACCTTCTATCAGGATTGCCAACTATCAACTAGATCCTCAGGCACACTCTCTTGCCAAAGTCAGGTGATCACAAGATGATCAGAGGCCATGCAATAACTTGCTTCACATCTTTGATGTCCCACAGAAGTTCAAAGTCATGAGCCTAATAGTGGAAACCATAAAGAGGACAGTTGCAGATCAGAAGAGGAGTTGTGGATATGCCCCACAGATCTAGGAGCTGATTAACTCCAAGATGGGCACTGGCACATATCTGCTGGACAAGGAGCACCTGCCCATCTACCCAGACTTTGAGGACAACACTGTGGTGATGGACGAAAATGAACCATCTTATGTGCACGCACAAGCCAAGAAGGAGAAGGCAAAGGCTGAAAAGGCTGCAAGGATGCCAACTACTGAAGAAGCATCTCAGTATCTTCTGAAGAGCAAGCAAGATCAGCTTGGATACTTGATTGCCTCCACTCTGAGGATTGAGAAGGAACTGGCCACCCTGACTCAAAACCAAGAGAGCTTGGAGAGGATCGTGGAGCAGAAGTTCTATGACCTAGATGTGAAGGTCACTCAGATCCAGTCAGTCGTTGAGAAACTTCAGGATGAAGTGGAGGAGAAGAAGGGCAAGACAACCACTGATGCTTTTGCTAGAGTACCCAGAGGTCAGAGGTCTGCTGCAGTGCATATTCCAGACACCAGAGCTACTTCATCTGCACCAGCTACAGCTTCAGTGCCACCAACTCTAGCACCTACTCCACCAGCTCCATCTACATCGACTGATGCCTTCGTTCTTGGAGTTCTGTCTACACCACCACCTGAAGACCAAGCCTGAGTGTCGATCTAGCACTATGCATTTTTATGAACTTTTTGGTAACTTGTTGCCAAAGGGGGAGAAAATGTATAGATCATAGGCTTCGAGAGAGAGCATTTCTTTTTATTATCTCTTTTTGTTTGGTGGTTAAACTTCGTTTATTTGCATGGTTGAGATACTTTATACTTTGTGCTTGCTTGGATGATCATGTGTTTGATCATATGCTACCTTAATGCTGGTTGGATGACATTATCCTTTTTATATTCCATATGATCATTCACTTTGCTTGGTGATGAGTGCATGTATTTTAATTATTATCATTTTGAGCGCTCCACCAAGATGTATGTGACATGGAAGAGTAACTCATGATCCTACCTCTTTGTGCATTTGCAGTCCAAAGCAAATCTTAAACTATGCACAAACTTAGGGGGAGCTCTTGCTTTTCACATACTTCTGAAAGCGACAATGTTTTTCACTCTTATCATCATTTGTCGAAGCTTTGATCTATATGTTGTCATCAATTACCAAAAACGGGGAGATTGAAAGTGCAACTATCCCTAGGTGGTTTTGGTAATTCCTAACAACATATAGCTCATTGAGCTAATGCTATTTCAAGATTAATATCTTAGGAAAGCTCAATGATTGGCATGGCATGGATGAGAAAAGTGGACCCCTCAAAATGCTAAGGCCAAAGGATTGGCTCAAGCTCAAAGCTCAAGACTCTACATTTTCTATTTTAGTGATCCAAGATCACATTGAGTCTATAGGAAAAGCCAATACTATCAAGGAGGATGAGGTGTTTCTTAATGAGGTTCTTGCTCAAAATGCTTAGTGATATGCTCCAAAACCCTCAACTACTTTCTCACATCCACATATGACCTAAACCAAAAGTCAAACTCGGCCCCACCGATTCTTTCTATCTGGCACCACCAAGTTTCAAATGTCATAGCCACTGCAGCAAACCCTAGGCAAATCGGTCTCACCGATAGGGATCTCAGTCTCACCGAGATAGGGTTGTAATCTCTCCATTTCCCTTCATAACATTTAGGTCTCACCAAGATGAGCGATCGGTCCCACCGAGATTGCAATGTAAACTCTTTGTTTTCCCTTCGTAATGTTTTGGTCTCACTGAAATGAGCGATCAGTCCCATCGAGTTTACCTCGCCAACTCTTTGGTTAGCTTATTACCAAAATCGGTCTCACCGAGTTTGTGTAATCGGTCTCAGCGATATTACGTTATGCCCTAACCCTAATCATATCAGTCCTACCGAGTTGCATGTCGGTCCCACCGAAAACCCTAACGGTCACTAGCTTTGCTAAATCAGTTAGATCGAGTTTAACCATTCGGTCCCACCAAGTTTGGGAAGTTATGTGTAACGGTTAGTTTTTGTGTGGAGGCTATATATACCCCTCCACCTCCTCTTCATTCATGGAGAGAGCCATCAGAACAAACCTACACTTCCAACCTATATTTTTTGAGAGAGAACCACCTACACTTGTGTTGAGACCAAGATATTCCATTCCTACCATACGAATATTGATCTCTAGACTTCCCCAAGTTGCTTTCCACTCAAATCTTCTTTCAACCAAATACAATCCTATGAGAGGGAGTTGAGTGTTGGGGAGACTATCATTTGAAGCAGAAGAGCAAGGAGTTCATCATCAACACAACATTTGTTACTTCTTGGAGAGTGGTGTCTCCTAGATTGGCTAGGTGTCACTTGGGAGCCTCCGACAAGATTGTGGAGTTGAACCAAGGAGTTTGTAAGGGCAAGGAGATCGCCTACTTCATGAAGATCTACCGCTAGTGAGATAAGTCCTTTGTGGACGATGGCCATGGTGGGATAGACAAGGTTGCTTCTTCGTGGACCCTTCATGGGTGGATCCCTCCGTGGACTCGCGCAACCTTTACCCTTCGTGGGCTGAAGTCTCCATCAACGTGGATGTACGATAGCACCACCTATCGGAACCACGACAAAAACATCCGTGTCTCCAATTGCGTTTGAATCCTCCAAACCGTTCCCTTTACATTCTTGCAAGTTACATGCTTTACTTTTCGCTGCTCATATACTCTTTGCATGCTTGCTTGAATTGTGTTAAGATTGCTTGACTTGTTCAAAGTTGCTAAAATCTGCCAAGAACTAAAATTGGGAAAAGGCTAGATTTTTATTTGGTCAAGTAGTCTAATCACCCCCCCATCTAGACATACTTTTGATCCTACACTAACGTGCACTACTACAATTGTAATGTGAAATTTTGGAAAATTCTAGGGGTCATTTGACCTTTTAAAGACATTTAAGTGATTTTATAACCATTTAATGACCGTAATTCAAATTTGAACTACATCTACATGCAACGCCTAACCAAAACGGTTTGAAAAATCATATCTGTGTACTTGAGTGCGAGTTAATTCCATGTGCGGTAAATTAGAAGGAATTTTCAAACGTATTGGTCTCACGACATGGACACATGCATACGTATGCATGGAGTGACATGGCATTTTAATTCAAAAAATAGAAAAATGATCAGAAACACATGAAACCTTGGTTGATGTAATGTCATGCCACCAATATGATGTGGTAAAGAAATTGGCATGTTTGACGAACGTTTGGACACACGCCCCTCACAAACCGGAGCAACTCGCTAGTAGGTTCGTGGTTCCGAGAGGGAATAATGCATGTTTGATGACAAACGGGAGATAGCTTCCTCTTACGTCCATCAAATTTTTCCCTACGTTTAACGTGCAACTGTCATGTGAAAATTTGGTAAATTTTAGAGGTCATTTGACCTTCTAAAGACATTTAAGTGATTTTCTAACCATTTAATGACCATAATTCAAATTTCAACTACATCTACATGCAACGCCTAACCAAAATGGTTTGAAAAATCATATTTTTGTGTACTTGTGTGCGAATTAATTCCATGTGCAGTAAATTATAAGGAAATTTCAAACATATTGGTGTCAAGGCATGGGCACTTGCATGGAGTGCATGCCATGGCATTTTAATTCCAAAAAATTAAAAAATGATCTGAAAAACATGAAACCTTGCTTGATTTAATGTCATGCCACCAAGATGATGTGGTAAAAAAATTGACCTGTTTGACAAAAGTTTGGACACACACCCCTCGCAAACCGGAGCAACTCACTAGAAGGTCCGTGGTTCCGAGAGGGAACAATGCATGTTTGCTGATGGACGGGAGATAGCTTCCTCTAATGGCCTTCAAAAATTTTCCTATGTTTAACGTGTACTAATACAACTGTCATGTGAAAAATTGGAAAATTTCAGGGGTCATTTGAACTTTTAAAGACATTTAAGTGATTTTTTAACCATTTAATGATCGTAATTTAAATTTGAAGTACATCTACATGCAACGCCTAACCAAAACGGTTTGAAAAATCATATTTTTGTGTACTTGTGTGCGAGTTAAAAAATCATCAGATGATGTAAATATCTGGTGTTCAAAAACGAAAATGTAAAGATCTAGCAAGACAACCGGCCCCCACACGATTGAAAGTCTATCTCGCAGCTCGAGGTTTGGTAGGTGAATGGCGGGGGTCATTAATCATACACGGCTCTACATTGGAAACTGTCAGCTATTATGTTCACATACGGATTTTGGCTATTATGTTCACACATGGATTTTGCTGCAGGAATCCTGTGTAATTCAAACTATAGTACTCATAAATTCCAGCGACCAGCATTTGTACTATCCACGTCGATCTATATTCCGGCCACCAATAAATACTACCTTGCTCACATCGTCCAGCCTGCATTCTCATCTACATCCTCCCCTCGCTCTCTCTCTCTCTCTCTCTCTCTCTCTCTCTCTCTGTCGGCGTTCTGGGAACGGGGGTCCCCAGACTTGCCTGCCTGCGGCCTGCGGCGTGGCTCAAAGGGGGCCCAGCACGGCCCATCTTCATCAACACAAGACTCAAGACCCTCGCGAGGGGCCAAGCCTCGTGGGGCGGACGATGTGGAGCTTCCTCAGGCACGGCCTCAACAGGAGGGCTCACGAGGAGGCGGAGAAATCAAGGTGGGGTACCTCGCGAGGTGCCCGTGACGCAAGCCATGATGACTCGGGGCGCCAGACGGGTGCCAGCCCGCGCAGCGTCCTCCTTTCCTCTTTGGTGCAAAGGGGGCAAGCGCAGCCGCGAAGTACCGAGGCATCAGGAAAAGGTTGCCATTTCGGTGCAACGAGGCCAGGACCAGGAGGACTATGAGATGGAGGTCACCGTGGAGCCCAAGACGGCGTCATCACCAGAGGTTTGCACAGGCGAAGACTGCTTTTGTCAGGATAGTTGATACTTGTTGTCCCCCTTCAAATTAGCCCGCCATTGTTGGCTCCCTTTTCGCTCGATATTTGGGAAGAGGACCAGGGCCTCTATAAATAGGACCAGCCGCCCACATAGCAAGGGCCAGCCGGCGAGTAAGAGTAAGGCAGTGAGTGAGAGAGAGAGAAAGAGAAAGGTGGCTGAACTCCTCCCAGCACTTCATCACCCCATCCAAGAACAGACCCTCGCGAGGCTGTTCTTCCTTGTATTGCTCATCATCATCAGCCCCAAGAGGCAATCCACCCACCACACACTGGAGTAGGGTATTACACCACAACGGTGGCCCGAACCAGTATAAACCATGTGTCTCTTGTGCAGTTCTTTCAGTAGTCTAGATCCTTGCGAGACGGAGAGGTAGAAGGCGTAATCTCCGCGTGCACCCCAGTGTTCGAACCTTAAGGGTCTGCCGGAACCCGAAATCCGACATTTGGCGCGCCAGGTAGGGGTGCGCCAGAATTAGTCTTCCACCGCTCCATGCCCCGTCGCGTCGTCATCATCATGCCCGGTGACCAGGAGGGCAGCCCCGCCCCATGGGCTGCATGGCCCGCCCGCGCGGAACCGCTCGCCTCGGGCGACCCCATGCCCAGGCAGCTCGCGGTCCGCAGGGCGCTGCGGGCCGCGGGCGACGCGGACAGACTTCGACAACTCTTACACCCGCGACAGGCATGGTCGGCAGCAAGGGCCTCCAATCACGCCGCGACCATGACGCCGTACACCCGCCGGGAGCAGGCGAACTCGAGGGCCGCACTCACGGTGGCCCGAGAGCTGTTGTAGTGCAGACTGCTGGAGGGCAGCCACGACGTGCTGCTGGAGCGAGTGGCGGAGCTCCTCGGCTTCGCCCCCTCGGGGGCTCACCCCTTCTCCACCCAGCTCCCATCTCAAACCCAAGGCGACCCACGCGGGGGCTCCGCGCGCGCCCGCGGGCTCCAAGGCTACTCCAACGCCAGTGAAGCTGTCAGCACTAGACCGGCGGCGGCGCTGCCCCCGCCCCCGGCCCGCGAAGAAGGACTCAACGTGACCCGCGGCCCCAGTGGGCGGCCGCGCTGCCACCCCGCAGTGGGCGTGGCAGGCAGGACCGCGTGGCATGCGGGGCATTACGGCGTAGCATTCGGGATGACCGCGCCGGAGGAATACGTGCCCCTCATGATGGACCAAGGGCACCCTCACGAGAGCAGACAAGGATCGCTCCTCAGCCCAAGCTGGGGGGACGAGGCACTGGAAGCTGGGTCTTTTCAGGAGCCCCGGAACGGTCCCACTGGCCACGCTGGAGGAACCGATTATCGGGCACTGCTAATTCTTCAGGAGCAGGTATACGCTAACCATGGATCGCAGGAGGTGCAGGTCGCCGCAGCAAGCAGCTGCCCCGCTCCCACGGTCTCCTACCCCTCGGGAGGAGGGCACAGGGGGCTGCAGGAGAGGGGCAGGGATCCGACATCGCCACCGTGGCATTCGGAGCAAGGCGTTCCCATGAGGTAGGCCCTCCGCTGGGGAGGTGCCCCAGGGCCTACCCCCGGCGGAGGACCCGTGGTCGTCGAGGGAACCGCTGGTGACCGCTCTACCCCATCGGGCGGCATCCTGGTTTCCGATCGTTGCTGATGGCACTAGAGTGTGGCGCAAGGCGAGGCCCTCATCTGGTGATATGAAGCAAGGCCAGTACCTGTGAAGAAGGCCCAGTGCCTGTGAAGCTCGCCGCCCCGTGACACTCTCACGTAATAATGAGTGGGGCTGTACATGCCCCGGAGTCTCAGGGGTGCCAGCCTCAGGCCCTGGGGCTCCCTCCCACGCCCAGTGGCAGCACTTAGCTCCGCGCTGGTGAGAAGACGTCCAAGACTAGACTAGGTGCCAGACGCGGCCTTTTGTTTGCTTTCGTTGCCTTTCCCTTTGGCTGTATCTTTTCCCTCGCTGGATTTAAGTTGGATTCGAATTTGAGATTTGCGTGTGTTCAGGGAAGGGGTGATTATTCTCGTTCGAGCCATTTCTCGCATTCTGGCTACCACTTCGCCACAGCTGCCTCCCCTCGTGAGCCCCTCGCGAGCTGGGTCAGGCCTGGCTCATGCGCAACCCAAACTGCCACTGTTGCTCCCTCTCGGGAGGATTTTCGGGTGCCTGCGGAGGTTGTCCTGCTTGGAAAAGGCCCAGAGCCTGTGAAGCAAGGCGAGTGCCTGTGAAGCTATCGCGTTCAGGAAAAGGCCCAGAGCCTGTGAAGCAAGGCGAGTGCCTGTGAAGCTATTGCGTTCAGGAAAAGGCCCAGAGCTTGTGAAGCAAGGCGAGTGCCTGTGAAGCTATTGCGTTCAGGAAAAGGCCCAGAGCCTGTGAAGCAAGGCGAGTGCCTGTGAAGCTATTGCGTTCAGGAAAAGGCCCAGAGCCTGTGAAGCAAGGCGAGTGCCTGTTAAGCTATTGCGTTCAGGAAAAGGCCCAGAGCCTGTGAAGCAAGGCGAGTGCCTGTGAAGCTATCGCATTCAGGAAAAGGCCCAGAGCCTGTGAAGCAAGGCGAGTGCCTGTGAGGCTATTGCGTTTTGGAAAAGGCCCAGATCCTGTGAAGAAGGAAAATGCCTGTGAAGCCGTCGCATCTGGGAAAAGGCCCGGAGCCTGTGAAAAAGGTCAATGCCTGTGAAGCTCCCCGCAGGCGACACTCTCATATCCTACGGATTCAACTAAAGAACACCCAAGACATCACGCTCTCCCACAGGTAGCTTCGGGGCTTGCGCGAAACAAAGGTAAACCAGCCAACCACTAGGCACGGGCGCTCGTGCAATATGACAACTACCAATACGATGAACACAGGTTTTACATGAGGGGCTTCCCCTCCCAAAATGCTCTCACAGCCATCAGGTCAAAAACCTGAGTTCTATTCGTGTAGGGTAAAAAAGACAGGAGCGATACACACTCAGTCGGACCAATCCCCCAATGCGTCCTCGGAAGCACCTCCCGAGCCGTCGCTGGCGTTGCCAAACTCGCCGTCGTCGTCTGCGTCGCCACCAGCGGTGTCAGGACCGTTCGCCGCACCACCCTCGCCAGCAGCCACGATCACGTTGTCATCGTCTGAAGCGAAGGCCCTGACAAGGGCGTCCACGTTGTCTTCCACCCAGTGTGCCAGATCGCCTCGGACGGCCTGGGGAACTGGGGTGATGACGGCGTCAAAATCGAAGTGGGAATCCATGTTCAGGAGATGACTGAAAACACGGGAAAAGGCGCGCCCGAGCAGGGCGCGGCTCCTCTCTTCCACCAACCTGTCGGCCCTGGCCGACCGCGCCTCCAGTTGCGTCACCACGGCGGTGAAAAACTGAAGGTTGCCAGCACAGTTGGCTGTGTGCGGCTCGCCAACAGCCGCCTCACAGATGTTGCCCAAGGCTGCGCTAGCTCTCTCCCGGAGCGTGGCGAGCATGGGGCTGTGCACGTGCTCCAGGACCTGCCGCTGGCATATCTCATCCGTGTTCTGGTGCGACGCCCTCAGCCTCCTCCACCCGCTGGCGAAGACGGAGCATCTCGGCCTGGGAGGCGGCTAACTCCCCTTGCGCTACCTCAAGGGAGGCCCGGGAGGCATCGGCCAGCCGCGTCGCCTCCTCCCGCTTGACCCTCAAGGCTGCGGTCCTCCCTTCAGCTTCGACCTGGATCAACTCCAGCCTCCTTTCAAACTCGCGCTCGAGGTCTTGGCGCGCCATCGCCACCCGACGTCCGACCTCTTCCAGGACACGAGCTTCCCGTGTGGTGACATCGTCCTCCGCCTGCATCACCAAGCGCTCCCTCGTCTCCAGCCGCTCGTACTCGCGGGTGCGTTCGGCAACTTCCAGTGTCAATGCTTCTTCACGCTTCTGGAGCTCAGTTGGGTTGCCAGAGGCCACCCGCATCGACGCAAGGGCCGACTCGTGCAGCTCCACTTGCTCCTCCAGTAAGTGGCACCAGGCCAGGAGCTCCCGAGCCTGCTCCTCCGCCGCCTCTCGCCGTCGGTCAGCTCTCCGGGCCTCCTCGGCAGCCTGGGATCGGGCCACCCGAGAGGCCTCTAGCGACGCCTTCGCCTCTTCATCGTCAAGGCTGACGGCACGCGAGGACGATGGCGGCCTCCAGCTCGCGCCTCCCTGCAGCCAGGCGCAGGCCCTCGGCCTCCAGGCACGCGTCTTCGTCAGCAAGCTCCTCCCCAAGCAGGTTCACTGCGCCAGTCGCCCTTCGAAGGAACCCTCGGCGGCGAGCGCGGCGCTCCCGGGCGCGCTCGAGCATGTCTTCCACACCATCGTCAGCCCCAAGCAAGCGCCGGGGACCACGAATCATCGTTCCCCCTCCGGGCAGGGGGCTGGGGGCTAGCACGCTCGCGACGGCCGGGTGCGCCGCACCAGAAGCCCAGCTTGGAGCCAACCCGTCTCCAGATAAAGGGCGCAGGGGCGCTTCAACCAGTCGCAGTCCGCGACCAGACGAGAAGCCCACGGCAGGATGGCTATGCCTCGAGAGGGCCCGTGAAGGAAAATCGGGGGGAATGAAGGGCCGCGGTGCACCTCGGGGAGGTCCACCCCTTCGATCGCCCTCACCACAAGGGCAGAGCTGCTCGGAGCACTTGAGGACGGTAGAGGGGGCGAAGCCAAAGGAGGCGGCACCTCGGCTACTTCCGCGATCTCGGCCGGAAGGGGCCTGCGGAGCAAGGATCAGTGAAAGCAACAAGAGGATCAGGAACCAGAAAGGAAGAAGACTTACTCGTCAGTGGCGAAGTACTTCCTGCGCTTCAGCACGCGACAAGGGAAGTCATCACCCAGAGCCTCCCTTTTCCTCCGGAGGGCCTCAAAGTCCACGCGGAATTGGCCCAAGAGAAGAGCGCAAGGATCAACCTGCGACGAAGACAGAGCATCGAGGCAATCCGCGTCAGGGGCGCCTGCCTGGCGCGTGCCGCCCATCACCTCGCCAGAAGACGCGGCTGGGGCCTCCGAGGCCTCAGCCCCGGGCGCTGGGAGCGGCTGCTTGCCGCCCTCAGCCTCAACGGCACGGGTCCCAGGAGCTGTCCCCTCGAGAGCATCACCCAGCGCTGTCACCTTGTCGGGAGCCCCCTCGGCCTCCGGCGCCTCCTGCCTCCCTGCTCCGCCACCTGAGGAGGAGTTGCCTTGGCCGATTGGAAGGGCAGTCACCACCACTGGATTCTCATGAGGTCCCTGGAGGCCGGCGGGGCGCAGCCCCCACTCATCAAAGACGGGCATCTGCTTTATGAAGTCGACCCTGCTCTGGCAGAGATACAGCAAGGCCCCTCCCTGCCTGACGCTGCCGGGGTTGGGGTCCCCGGCCAAGGTCAAGAGCGCCGACTCCAGCACCTCAGGAGCCAGGTCCTCTTCCTGGAGCCTCATGCTATCCTCACGCCCACGGAAGGCCCACATCCGGCGAGAGTGGCGTTGAAGGGGAGCGACACGGCATAACAGAAACTCCTTCACCACCTTGGGCGCTGTCACGCCGAGCTTCCTCAGGGGCGCAAAGCGGCTCCAGACGAAGACGAGCCGGGGGCTCTCGAGCGTCTCCTGGCCCCAACCCGAATTGGGGACAGCAGGCGAGGTCGGCCCCGATAGCAGGGGGATGGGCACCCCTGCGTCCACATACAGCCACCGCTCGCGGAACCCAGCCACGGGCAGGGGGAGCTTGAAGTCAATCCCAGAGGCTGCAGTCTCAGGCTCGGCAGCGAAGCTCACACACGCCCAGCATTGGGTAGGGTCGACGAGATGCAGCGAGAAGAAGTGGCGCAGCAAGGCAACCGAAGGAGGGATGCCCACCATGGCTTCACAAACGAAGGCAAAGACCGAAAGGAGGGTGATGGACTCGGGACTTAGGTGCATCATGTGGATCTGATAATGGGAGAGCACAGCATTGAAGAAATCGAAAAAGGGGGGAACCAGACCCGCCCACAGGGCGTTGTCAAAACATGGGACCTCGGTAGCTATCATGTCGATGGAGAAGTGGGGCGCGGGCCAGGCCGTCGTCCTCCCGCACTCATTGAAGATGGTGGCCAGAGCCAAGCTGACCTTGCCCAGGCACTCTCGATCGAGTATGGTCGACTGGCCGACGGCGGGAGCCACCGATGGTGGCACACAAGACGGAGGCATGGGTTTCTTCCCTCTCTCCTTCTTTGTTGGAGCCATGGCAATGGGAAGGAGGGGGAAGATTCGAGATTGGATTGGAAGCAGGAGCTGGCGTTCGAAGGGAGGAAGAACAACGGACACTCGAGCAACAGGAAGGGGAGCGGCTGTGTACAACTACAAGTCCGCCTAGCAGGGCGCAGAATAAGGGGGCGTGGGGGAACAGTGCCGCCCACGTCCAATCAACCGCCACGCAGCGCCCAAGGCCACAGGCTGTTAGGGCCCGCGGCGCTTCGCCCTTGCCCTTTCGCCTCTCAGCACGGCCAAGTCCGGGCGTGCCTTGGGCCCGAGGGCTACTGTCTACGTTCTGGGAATGGGGGTCCCCAGACTTGCCTGCCTGCGGCCTGCGGCGTGGCTCAAAGGGGGCCCAGCACGGCCCATCTTCATCAACACAAGACTCAAGACCCTCGCGAGGGGCCAAGCCTCGCGGGGCGGATGATGTGGAGCTTCCTCAGGCACGGCCTCAACAGGAGGGCTCACGAGGAGGCGGAGAAATCAAGGCGGGGTACCTCGCGAGGTGCCCGTGACGCAAGCCATGACGACTCGGGGCGCCAGACGGGTGCCAGCCCGCGCAGCGTCCTCCTTTCCTCTTTGGTGCAAAGGGGGCAAGCGCAGCCGCGGAGTACCGAGGCATCAGGAAAAGGTTGCCATTTCGGTGCAACGAGGCCAGGACCAGGAGGACTACGAGACGGAGGTCACCGTGGAGCCCAAGACGGCGTCATCACCAGAGCTTTGCGCAGGCGAAGACTGCTTTTGTCAGGATAGTTGATACTTGTTGTCCCCCTTCAAATTAGCCCGCCATTGTTGGCTCCCTTCCCGCTTGATATTTGGGAAGAGGACCAGGGCCTCTATAAATAGGACCAGCCGCCCACATAGCAAGGGCCAGCCGGCGAGTAAGAGTAAGGCAGTGAGTGAGAGAGAGAGAAAGAGAAAGGTGGCTGAACTCCTCCCAGCAGTTCATCACCCCATCCAAGAACAGACCCTCGCGAGGCTGTTCTTCCTTGTATTGCTCATCATCATCAGCCCCAAGAGGCAATCCACCCACCACACACTGGAGTAGGGTATTACACCACAACGGTGGCCCGAACCAGTATAAACCTTGTGTCTCTTGTGCAGTTCTTTCAGTAGTCTAGATCCTTGCGAGACGGAGAGGTAGAAGGCGTAATCTCCGCACGCACCCCAGTGTTCGAACCTTAAGGGTCTGCCGGAACCCGAAATCCTACACTCTCTCTCTCTCTCAAATCTCTGCCATGGCGCCGCTGGTCTGCCCACGCGCCGACGAGGAGTCGCCGCCCCCCGAGGATGCCCACTTGATTAGCAGCGACGAGGACCCCTACGCACCGTCTGACGAGGTTGCGCCGGGCCCCCCAACTTTGGATTGGTTTTGGGGCCAGTACAATCTTTATCTATTGAAATCGCTGCCGCCGGCTGAGAAAGCCAGGAAAGTGGCTTTCAAGAAGGATATGGCGGAGGAGGAAGCCAGGTACCAGGTGGCATGTGAAACCCGTGAAGCCGCCTGGAAAAAGGAGGCAGTGGAGCTTTGGGGGCGGGCGCGTCATCGTGCCTAGGAGGTGTACGAAGACGGGTACTTTGCGAGGAAGGACATAGGCGCTGGGCGCCTCATCGCTACGTGGAGGTGGGCTGATAAGCTCTAGCGTGCCATCGACGAGGAGCTCCGGTGGGAGCCCAACGAAATGGCAAGATCGGCCGCGCGCGTCCGCCAGCAAAAGGCAGATCGGTACGTCAAGCGCTGCGAGGCGGAGGAGTTGGAGTACTGCCTCCGCACTAGGAAGACACCGTGCACCAACGAGCTGCTGGCGAGGGGCTACAGGAATACTGGCCCCAGGAGGGAATATTAGTTTTACTATTGATCGTTTTCAATTTTATGCATTGTATCTAGTAGTTAAGTATCATCACGTATATGTGATGATATTATATATATATATTCTGTGATGATCTAATGAACAATTAATATATATATATATTATGAATTCCATTTTCTATCTATTTTTGTATACTAATTTGAATCTAGATGTTATCATCCACATATACAGAATGGAAACCGTATATACACACATTGAAACAGAACACATAAGAATGAAAAACAGAGTACACACATTGAAACAGAGCAATAAACAGAGCTGATACGTCCATTTTGCATCATGCTTTTATGTCAATATTTATTGCATTATGGGCTATTATTACACATTATGTCACAATACTTATGCCTATTCTCTTTTATTTTACAAGGTTTACATAAAGAGGGAGAATGCTGGCAGCTGGGATTCTGGGCTGGAAAAGGAGCAAATATTAGAGACCTATTCTGCACAGCTCCAAAAGTCCTGAAACTTCATGGAAGTCATTTTCAGAATATATAAAAAATATTGAGCGCAAGAAGTTCCGGAGGGGGGCCACACCCTGCCCACGAGGGTGGGGGACGCGCCCTACACCCCTGGGCGCGCCCCCTGCCTCGTGGGCCCCTGGTGGCCCTCTGATTCCCATCTTCTTCTATATGGAGTCTTTCGATGAGGAAAAAATCATAAGCCAGCTTTCGGGACGAGACTCTGCCGCCACGAGGCGGAACCTTGGCGGAATCAATCTAGGGCTCCAGCGGAGCTATTCTGCCGGGGAAACTTCCCTCCGGGAGGGGGAAATCATCGCCATCGTCATCACCAACGATCCTCTCATCGGGAGGGGGTCAATCTCCATCAACATCTTCACCAGCACCATCTCCTCTCAAACCCTAGTTCATCTCTTGTATCCAATTCTTGTCTCTAAGTCTGGGATTGGTACCTGTGGGTTGCTAGTAGTGTTGATTACTCCTTGTAGTTGATGCTAGTTGGTTTACTTGGTGGAATATCATAAGTTTAGATCCTATATGCATATTAATACTCCTATGATTATGAACATGAATATGCTTTGTGGGTAGTTACGTTTGTTCCCGAGGACATGGGAGAAGTCTTGCTATTAGTAGTCATGTGAATTTGGTGTTAGTTCAATATTTTGATGAAATGTATATTGTCTCTCCTCTAGTGGTGTTATGTGAACGTCGACTACATGACACTTCACTATTATTTGGGCCTGGAGGAAGGCATTGGGAAGTAATAAGTAGATGATGGGTTGCTAGAGTGACAGAAGCTTAAACCCTAGTTTATGCGTTGCTTCGTAAGGGGCTGATTTGGATCCATATGTTTCATGCTATGGTTAGGTTTACCTTAATACTTTTGTTGTAGTTGTGGATGCTTGCAATAGAGGTTAATCATAAGTGGGATGCTTGTCCAAGTAAGGGCAGTACCCAAGCACCGGTCCACCCACATACCAAATTATCAAAGTACCGAACGCGAATCATATGAACGTGATGAAAACTAGCTTGACGATAATTCCCATGTGTCCTCGGGAGCGCTTTTCTCTATATAAGAATTTGTCCAAGCTTGTCCTTTGCTACAAAAAGGATTGGGCCACCTTGTTGCACTTTATTTACTTTTGTTACTTGTTGCTCGTTACAAATTATCTTATCACAAAACTATCTATTACCTATAATTTCAGTGCTTGCAGAGAATACCTTCCTGAAAACAGCTTATCATTTCCTTCTGCTCCTCGTTGGGTTCGACAGTCTTACTTATCGAAAGGACTACGATAGATCCCCTATACTTGTGGGTCATCAAGACTCTTTTATGGCGCCGTTGCCGGGGAGTGAAGCGCCTTTGGTAGGTGGAATTTGGTAAGGAAAAATTTATATAGTGTGCTGAAATTTACTGTCACTTGTTACCATGGAAAGTAATCCTCTGAGGGGCGTGTTTGGGGTATCTTCACCCCGACTAGTAGAGCAAAGAGTTTCTCCTCAACCTATTGAACCTACTGAAAATGAAAATGTCTACTTTGAGATTCCTTCGGGTATGATAGAAAAACTGCTAGCTAATCCGTTTGCAGGAGACAAAACAATGCATCCTGATGAGCACCTACATCCTGGTGAGCACCTAATATATGTGGATGAAGTTTGTGGATGATTTAAGCTTGCAGGTGTACCCGATGATGCTATTAAGAAGAAGGTCTTCCCTTTATCTTTGAAGGGAGATGCATTGACATGGTATAGGCTATGTGATGATATGGGATCATGGAACTACAAACGATTGAAATTGGAATTTCATCAGAAGTTTTATCCTATGCATCTTTTTCATCGTGATCGCAATTATATATATATATATATATATATATATATATATATATATATATATATATATATATATATATATATATATTGGCCTCGCAAAGGAGAAAGAATCGCTCAAGCTTGGGGGAGGCTTAAATCAATGTTATATTCATGCCCCAATCATGAGCTTCCAAGAGAAATAATTATTCAAAATTTATATGCTCGGCTTTCTAATAACAATCGCACCATGCTCGATACTTCTTGTGTTGGCTCTTTTATGATGAAGACTACTGAATTTAAATGGGATTTATTGGAAAGAATTAAACGCAACTCTGAAGATTGGGACCTCGATGAAGGTAAGAAGTCAGGTATGACACCTAAGTTTGATTGTGTTAAATCTTTTATGGATACCGATGTTTTTTGTAAATTTAGAACTAAATATGGACTTGACTTTGAAATAGTAGCTTTTTCTGTGGATCTTTTGCTACTCATGTTGATCTCCCTAGGGAGAAGTGGTTTAAATATCATCCTCCCATAGAAGTAAAAGTAGCTGCACCTATTAAAGTTGAAGAAAAGACTGTCACTTATAATGATCCTATTGTTCCTACAGCTTATGTTGAGAAACCACCTTTTCCTATTAGGATAAAAGATCATGCTAAAGCTTCAACTGTGGTTCGTAAAAGCAATATTCGAACCTATACAACTCCTGGGCAAATTAAAGTTGAACCTAATATTGCTATTGTTAAAGATCTCTTGTCTGATAATATTGATGGGCATGTTATTCATTTCTGTGATGAGACTGCTAGAATTGCTAAACCTTGTGCTAAATATAAACATAGACCCATGGTAGGCATGCCTGTTATTTCTGTTAAAATAGGAGATCATCGTTATCATGGCTTATGTGATATGGGTGCCAGTGCTAGTGTTATACCTCATGACTTATACAAAGAAATTATGCATGATATTGCACCTGCTGAGATAGAAGATATTGATGTTACCATTCAGCTTGCCAATAGAGATACCATATCACCCATTGGAATTGTTAGATATGTTGAAGTCTTGTGTGGGAAAACTAAATATCCTACTGATTTTCTTGTTCTTGGTTCCCCACAAGATAGCTTTTGTCCCATAATATTTGGTAGACCCTTCTTGAACACAGTTAATGCTAAGATAGATTGCGAAAAGGATGTTGTTACTATTGGTTTAGGTGATATGTCTCATGAATTTAATTTCTATAAATTTCATAGACAACACCGTGAAGAGGAACTGCCTAGTAAAGATGAAATTATTGGTCTTGCTTCTATTGCCGTGCCTCCTAGTGATCCTTTAGAACAGTATTTGCTAGAGCATGAAAATGATATGTTTATGAATGAAAGAAGGGAAATAGATGAAGTATTCTTTAAACAGGAACCCATCCTGAAACACAATTTGCCTGTCGAAATCCTAGGGGATCCTCCTCCACCCAAGGGTGATCCCGTGTTTGACCTCAAACCGTTACCTGATACTCTTAAATATGCTTATCTTGATGAGAAAAAGATATATCCAGTTATTATTAGTGCTAACCTTTCAGAGCATGAAGAAGAGAGATTATTGAAAACTCTGAAGAAGCATCGTGCTTCTATTGGATATACTCTCGATGATCTTAAGGGCATTAGTCCCACACTATGTCAACACAAAAAAATTTGGAGAAAGATGCCAAACCAGTTCGTGATCACCAACGACGGCTAAATCCTAAGATGAAAGAAGTGGTAAGAAAGGAAATACTAAAGCTCCTTGAGGCAGGTATAATTTATCCCGTTGCGGATAGTCAGTGGGTAAGTCATGTCCATTGTGTCCCTAAAAAGGAAGGTATTACTGTCGTTCCTAATGATAAAGATGAATTGATTATGCAAAGAATTATTACAGGTTATAGGATGGTAATTGATTTCTGTAAATTAAATAAGGCTACTAAAAAAGATCATTACCCCTTACCTTTTATTGATCAAATGCTAGAAAGATTATCCAAACATACACATTTTTGCTTTCTAGATGGTTATTCTGGTTTCTCTCAAATACCTATGTCAGCTGATGATCAATCTAAGACCACTTTTACTTGCCCGTTCGGTACTTTTGCTTATAGACATATGCCTTTTGGTTTATGTAATGCACCTGCTACCTTCCAAAGATGCATGATGGCTATATTCTCTGACTTTTCTGAAAAGATTTGTGAGGTTTTCATGGACGATTTCTCTGTCTATGGATCCTCTTTTGATGATATCTTAAGCAACCTTGATCGAGTTTTGCAGAGATGTGAAGAAACTAACCTTGTCTTGAATTGGGAGAAGTGCCACTTTATGGTTAATGAAGGTATTGTCTTGGGGCATAAAGTTTTTGAAAGAGATATTGAAGCTGATAAAGCTAAGGTTGATGCTATTGAAAAGATGCCATGTCCCAAGGACATCAAAGGTATAAGAAGTTTCCTTGGTCATGCCGGTTTTTATAGGAGGTTCATTAAGGACTTATCAAAAATTTCCCGGCCTCTAACTAATTTATTACAAAAAGATATACCATTTGTTTTTTATGATGATTGTGTAGAAGCATTTGAAATACTTAAGAAAGCATTGATCTCTGCACCTATTGTTCAGCCACCTGATTGGAATTTACCCTTTAAAATTATGTGTGATGCTAGTGATTATGTTATAGGTGCTGTTCTAGGGCAAAGAGTTGACAAGAAATTAAATGTTATTCAATAATCTAGTAAAACTCTAGACAAAGCTCAGAGAAATTATGCTACTACTGAAAAAGAATTTTTGGCAGTTGTATTCGCTTGTGATAAGTTCAGACCTTATATTGTTGATTCTAAAGTAACTATTCACACGGATCATGCTGCTATTAAATATCTTATGGAAAAGAAAGATGCTAAACCTAGACTTATTAGATGGGTTCTCTTGCTACAATAATTTGATTGGCATATTATTGATAGAAAGGGAGCTGAGAACCCTGTTGCAGACAACTTGTCTAGGCTAGAGAATGTTCTTGATGACCCACTACCTATTGATGATAGCTTTCCTGATGAACAATTAAATGTCATAAATGCTTCTCGTACTGCTCCATGGTATGCTGATTATGCTAATTATATTGTTGCTAAATTTATACCGCCTAGTTTCACATACCAGCAAAAGAAAAAGTTTTTCTATGCTTTGAGACATTACTTTTGGGATGACCCACATCTTTATAAAGAAGGAGTAGATGGTGTTATTAAACAATGTGTACCTGAGTATGAACAAGAATAGATCCTACGCAAGTGTCACTCCGAAGCTTATGGATGACACCATGGTGTATATAGAACTGCACATAAGGTATTGCAATCTGGTTTTTTATTGGCCTACTCTCTTAAAGGATGCCCGCAAGTTTGTTGTATCTTGTGATGAATGTCAAATAATTGGTAATATTAGTATACGTCAAGAAATGCCTATGAATTATTCACTTGTTATCGAACCATTTCATGTTTGGGGCTTTGATTATATGGGACCTTTTCCTGCCTCCAATGGATACACACATATTTTAGTTGTTGTTGATTATGTTACTAAGTGGGTAGAAGCTATTCCAACTAGTAGTGCTGATCATAACACCTCTATTAAGATGCTTAAAGAAGTTATTTTCCAAGGTTTGGAGTCCCTAGATATTTAATGACTAAAGGTGGTTCACATTTTATTCATGGTGCTTTCCGTAAAATGGTTGCTAAATATGATGTTAATCATAGAATTGCATCTCCTTATCACCCATAGTCGAGTGGTCAAGTAGAATTGAGCAATAGAGAACTCAAATTAATTTTGCAAAAGACTTTTAATAGATCTAGAAAGAATTGGTCCAAGAAACTTGATGATGCATTATGGGCATATAGAACTTCATATAAAAATCCTATGGGTATGTGAGGGAGTCATGGATTAGAGGGTGTTCGGGTAGCCGGACTATACCTTCAGCCGGACTCCCGGACTATGAAGATACAAGATTGAAGACTTCGTCCCATGTCCGGATGGGACTTTCCTTGGCGTGGAAGGCAAGCTTGGCGATGTGGATATTCGAGATCTCCTACCATTATAACCGACTCAATGTAACCCTAACCCTATCCGGTGTCTATATAAACCGGAGGGTTGTAGTCCGTAGGCAATAAACTCCATATACAACAATCATACCATAGGCTAGCTTCTAGGGTTTAGCCTCCTTGATCTCGTGGTAGATCTACTCTTGTACTACCCATATCATCAATATTAATCAAGCAGGACATAGGGTTTTACCTCCATTAAGAGGGCCCGAACCTGGGTAAAACATCGTGTTCCCTGCCTCCTGTTACCATCCGGCCTAGACGCACAGTTCGGGACCTCCTACCCGAGATCCGCCGGTTTTGACACCGACATTGGTGCTTTCATTGAGAGTTCCTCTGTGTCGTCGCCTTTAGGCCCGATGGCTCCTTTGATCATCAACAACGATGCGGTCCAGGGTGAGACTTTTCTCCCCGGACAGATCTTCGTCTTCGGTGGCTTCGCTCTGCGGGCCGATTCGCTCGGCCACCTGGAGCAGATCGAAAGCTATGCCCCTGGCCATCAAGTCAGGCTTGGAAGCTTAAACTACATGGCTGACATCCGCGGAGACTTGATCTTCGACGGGTTCGAGCCACGGCCAAGCGCGCCGCACTATCTCGAGGGGCATGATCTAGCTCTGCCCCCGGACAGTGTCCTGGAGGCCCCACACGCATCGGTTCCGACCCCTAACTCGAAGCCTATTGCGCCAATCGAGGATGAGCGGTTGGACGTCACCTCGGGGGCTGCGATCTCAAAAGTGATCGAGCCGAACACTAGCCCCGCACTCTGCATGATCCGTGACTCCGAGGATCCGGACTCCTTTCCGAACTCCGAACCCCGCGCGCCCCTGCCGATCGAATCCGATTGGGCGCCGATAATGGAGTTCACCGCCGCAGACATCTTTCAGCACTTGCCTTGTGGCGATATCCTGAACTCTCTCAAGTCTCTCTCCTTATCAGGAGAGCCCTGGCCGAACTACGGTCAGCGAGGATGGGATACGGACGATGAAGAAATTCAAAGCCCACCCACCACCCACTTGGTAGCCACTGTCAACAATTTAAACGACGTGCTCAACTTCGACTCCAGAGACATCGACAGCATGGACGACGATGCAGGAGATACCGACGAACCAACGCCCATAGGGCATTCGACAGCCACCTCATCTCATGATGTGTACATGGTGGATACCCCTAAAGGAAGCGACAACGAGGAAAAAGGGGATGGGACGGGAGATCGACCCCCCGAAAAACAATCAAAGCGTCGGCGTAAACACCAACCCAAGCCCCACCTCGACAAAAACCTAGCCATAGAGCAGGACGAGCCGGTAGACGACGAGCAGGCCTTAGAACAACCGTCCGAACAAGGCAACACGGATAGAGAAACCGAACATCCCGCCTCCGGCGAAAACGACATTCCGGACGACCTCACGCCGGATAAACCTATGGAGCAGAAGAATCTCCATGAGAGGCTCGTTGCAACTGCACGCAGCCTAAAAAAGCAGAAGCGGAAGTTAAAAACAGCGGAGGATGCACTCCGGATTAGATGGAGCAAGGTAATCAATACCGCAGATAAATACGGCGACAGTCGCCGCACTAAAAGCTATCCAAAAAGAAAGCTACTGCTGAATTCGACGAAGAGGCCCTAGAGCCCTTGCATTCAAAAAATGAGAAAGCCACACGGTCGGATAGACGACCCCATAAAGCGGCAAGCGGCGCCGCACCTAAATCGGCATGCGACCCACTTAAGGATTCGCATCATGGCCCAGTCAGGTCCACTTATGGGCCAAGAAAGCAAGCTCTCGTAAGCAACGCTATGAAGCCATCATCAGAATCCGGCACACCCAAATACAGGGGCGCCACACACCCCCTATGTTTCACCGATGAGGTCCAGGACTATGAATTTCCAGAGGGATTCAAACCCGTAAACATAGAGGCATATGATGGAATAACAGACCCTGGAGTTTGGATCGAGGATTATATCCTCCACATACACATGGCTAGAGGAGATGATCTCCACGCCATAAAATATTTACCCCTTAAGCTTAAAGGGCCAGCTCGGCATTGGCTTAAAAGCCTTCCCGAAAACACAATTGGAAGCTGGGAAGAGCTCGAGGATGCTTTCCGAGCAAACTTTCAAGGGACCTATGTCCGCCCTCCGGATGCAAACGATCTTAGTCACATAACTCAACAACCCAGAGAATCAGCTCGGCAGTTCTGGACTAGATTCCTCACTAAAAAGAATCAGATAGTCGACTGTCCGGACGCCGAAGCCTTAGCAGCTTTCAGGCATAACGTCCGAGACGAATGGCTCGCCAGACACCTCGGCCAAGAAAAGCCAAGAACAATGGCCACACTAACAAGCCTCATGACCCGCTTTTGTGCAGGGGAGGACAGCTGGTTGGCAAGGCGCAGCCCCAGCGATCCAAGTAGATCCGAAACTAGGGATGGAAACGGAAAACCGCGACGCAACAAGGACCGTCGCCGGACTAAGGACAAAAGTCCGAAGAGCACGACAGTAAATGCCGGATTCAAAGGCTCACGACAAAATTAGGCAAAATCGCCCCCACAAGATAACAGGGACGATCCATCCAACCTAAATAAAATCCTGGATAGGATATGTCAGATACACAGTACTCCCGGGAAGCCTACTAACCATACCCACAGAGACTGTTGGGTCTTCAAACAATCCGGTAGACTCAATGCCGAACACAAGGGGCTCGACACACCAAGCGAAGACGAGGACGAACCCCAAAAGCAGAGCACCAGGAAACAAAAGAAATTCCCACAAGAAGTAAAAACAGTGAACTCACTTCACATAACAAAACGTGCGGCGCCCGTAAAGGTACGCACCACACGGCCCATCCCCAAAGGGTCCTGCCACTGGTTGTCAAAACCGATCATCTTCGATCAGCTAGATTATTCTAGAAATATCAAGAATGTAGGTTGGACTGCCTTGATACTCGATCCAATAATTGGCGGGCTCCAGTTTTCAAATGTCCCTATGGACGGCGGCGGTGGACTAAACCTGATATATTAGGATACAATCCAGCACATGGGGATAAACCCAGCAAGAATCCGCCGCAGCAAAACCTCCTCTCAAGGGGTAATACCTGGTCTGGACACCCATTGTATGGGTTTTCTCCAGCTCGAATTCATATTCAGCTCTGCCGATAACTTCCGCCGCGAAAAGCTGACCTTCCATATCGTCCCATTCTCAAGTCGCTATCAAGCACTACTGGGATGCGAAGCTTTCGCTCGCTTTAACGCAATACCGCATTATGCATCTCTTACGCTTAAGATGCCCGGTCCACGAGGCATCATCTCTTTGAAAGGGAAGCACTAAAGTGCGCCTCCCCAAGCAAAGGACTGTGTGGTCGCTTTGACAGCCCCACAGCAAAATGGCCTCACCGGCCAAAAAACTTCGAAATAGGTCATTCAAGACCACGAACGCGGATAGATGAGTTCGCTGCAAAATCATCATTGATGCAGGCCTAGAAGACATATACCCCCACACTAGGGGCTCCATGCATAAGAGACAATAAAGCTCAATCTTATATATTTCACTTTATACTTTATTTATTTTAAACTTTTTCGGCACGACCCGTTTTCAACTCAGTTCCTCTCTTTTACAGATGAACGTCGTGCGGCGCCCGTCCAGGATACGGCACAACGGAGACACAGGCGCAGACGTGCAGTAGGGACCCATCCTAAAGGATTCTTTTTAGATTAAGACCCTGCGTAAACCTTTTTTACAGTCTCTTGTTGCTAGACATCCCCTGGTTTTTTCTGAAATAACCAAGGAGGAGGCTGGCGTCTTGGCATGTGGCCACCTCAGAATTTTTGCACGTACCTGGACACTAGGGGCTTTCTTTTTTAATAAAGAGTGTTGTTTTGGCATTATATGCATCAGCTCCGAGTCATGTCTTTGGTCAAATGTTGGGTTGCCCAGCTCCTGAGTTCGGCTACCTTACGTTCCGCTCTATCGGCTAAGGTAGCACCAGGAGAACTACTGCGATTGTGCCCCGGTTCGGCCGAGCGAGCACCTCAGTAGAGAAAGCCGAAAACTGAATGTCATGATGTAGCGTGAGACTGGTCAGCCACTCGATGACCTATCGGAATCTATCGGATTCCTCCGCTTTAACGAAGGGCCGCTTCCCGGTCAGGCACATACGCGCCCCGAACTCGGACGAGCGCATTTGCCACCAAGGAGCTACCTAAATAGTCTCACTGTCAAACTCCTATGGCTAAGTGAAAGTGTTAAAGCATTATAGTCTGGTTGCCTGGCCCGCTGCGCTATCACCTCCTTTGTAGGACCAAGACACTGGGTTAAGTGTGAAAATGCGTCTTCTGCGAGCACCCCCGCACTATGTGCATGGGGGCTGAAGCCAACGACTGCCATCTTTCAGATTTTGTATATATATATATATATATATATATATATATATATATATATATATATATATATCTTAAAACGGCCGCACAGGAGGTGTTCCCAATACTTGGAGGCACAAGTATAAAAAAGGCCACTACAGTTTATCAAAATATTACTTTATAATTACATATGCTATCATAACATAGCATCTTTCGGGCACTGCATCTCTATTACACGAGCGCCTTCAAGAACTTCCTGAAAATAGTGCTCGGAAGGTACTCGGCTTTTGTCCGAATCTCGGGACGCAACAACGGTGGTCTCCATCTCTGCCCAGTATGTCTTAACACGGGCAAGAGCCATCCTAGCGCCCTCTATGCATGCTGACCTCTTCATTGCATTTATACGCGGCACCGCGTCAACGAATTGCTGCACTAAGCTGAAATAACTCTTCGGCTCCGATCTCCCCGGCCACAGGTGACCCATGACGTACTTCATGGCGAGTCCAGACAACCTATTCAGTTCGGCCCATTGAGCCAAACGATCATCCACTGCCAGTGGACGCTCTGGATTGTGAAACTGCGACCAGAAAAGCTTTTCCACTTCGCGATCTTTCTGATCTCGAAAGTGTTCGGTCACATCAGCAGCACTCGCTGCCAAGTCCAGATAGGTATCCTCCACACTCCACATGCGGTCCAACGGAGCAAACTTCGGATCGCAAAATTTCCTTCGCGGCATAAAGGGCTTTCCAGCCGCAATCTATTCGGCCTGACGCAGCTCCTCCTTCGCAGCTCTCATCGCAGAGCGTGCGTCCTTGGCAGTGGCAACGGCCTTCTCTAAGTCCGCCTGTTTCGCCTGGTCTTCTTTTTCAAGAAGTCTGCAACGGTCTGTAGCGCTTTTTAACTTTTGGGCCATCTCGGCCATCTCTTCCTTGCTTCGGCAATGAGCAGCCTGTTCGGCTCTCAGCTCTTCAAGGGCTTTCCTGGTGGCTGCATCACTTTCGCTGGCTTGTTCTTTAGCTCGGGCAAGTTCTGCCCTAAGACTCTCCACGGCGGCTGCACCATCTGCGTCAAGCACACACATCGTAAGACACAGGCATAAAACTGTTCTTACCTGATGCCGCCCGAGGAATTACATACCTTGAACCTCATCAAGCTGCTTATTGACAAGCGTGATGTCGGCATCTGCCACGTCCAGTTGCCGCTTTAGTTCGGCAAAATCGTCAGTTCGGCTCGATTCCGGACACCCTGCTGCCTACATTCAAAGGCGACATCTTAGACCTGGGATTATGATCCTCCGCGTGCCGTCATTTCTTGACGACGTGCAGAGTCTCAGGGGCTACTATCTACACAGGGCGCATCTTATTCATGCGCAACTGACAAAAGTATACATTATCTAATGTACCTCGAAACCCGTCAGTAAACTTTTGACGGCCTCATACAATCCGCTCTCTGCGGATGAATCCTTTCAATCACCGTGCCCATCAATGCGCGGTGCTCCTCTGAGATAGAAGCTCGCCCCAGCAGAATCTTTAGCTCCTCCGGCCGAGCACCAGACGGTGTCGGGCTCATCCCATGACCTCTTTCGAAGGCCGGACACGGAGAACCTCGGGGGGCCACATAGCTACCTTCCGCCCCTGCCGGATTCGGAGAAACCCTCCGCGACGACACCTCAGGGTCGCCCGCCTCGCTAGGCAGCATGGCAGGGGGAGGCGTCCCGCTCTCCATCATCTCCGGAAGGAGATCCCCCGAAGACGAGCTCTGCTGAGAAGGGCTGAGGTCCGAGCTACAAGGTAAAGGTTTGGTTAATCTTCTCAGATATAAATCAAGGATTTCCCTCATCCCTCAAAAGGAAAATCTTTCTCCACTTACGGCTCGCTGGAGGGCTGATCCCGTTGAGGGCGTAGTCCGGCCGAGGAACTCCCCGGCGTCGGACCCTCTGACGAGGATTTTCTCCCCCGCTTCGAGGCCATGGTTTCTGGGTCGTCAGAGGCGGCTCTCTTCTTCCCCTTAGGAGAGGAATTGTCGGTTCCTCCCTTTGGAGCAGCCTCCTTCGAGGAGGCCATAGCTTCCTTGTACTCCCCCTCCAAAGGCATTATCTCCAGCATCCTGACCAGCACGGGATCTGGCCTGGTTTCGAGAAGGGGAGCTGGACACTTGATCAGCTTTGCCTTCGCTATCCACTCCTGTTTAAAAGGACGGCTCTTTTAGGGGCAAGTTTATGACAATTATACGGATAGAAGGTCCGGGCACAAGGTCGCTTACTTGAGTATCCGGGCCATTGCAGCTTAGTCCTGCGTCCTCGGTTAAATTCGGACACATCTCTTGTGATCCGAAGAACAATCTATACATCTCTGCGGGCGTCGCGCCCATAAAGTTCTAGAGAGCTCGCGGTCCCTCTGGATTAAACTCCCACAGGCGAAGGGGGCGACGTTTGTCGGGCAATATTCGGCGAATCAGCATGACCTGCGTCACCTTGACCAAGCCGAGGTCTCCTTCCAAGAGATCCTTAATTCGGCCCTGTAACAAGGGCACGTCTTTGGGCAAACCCCAATCTAACCCTCTGTTAACCCATGACGCTAGCCGTGGTGGGGGACCCGAGCGAAAAGCAGGAAGCGCCACCCACTTGGCGCTCCGGGGAGCGGTGATATAAAACCACTCTCGTTGCCACAAGCCCAGCTCCTCTTGAAAAGAGCCCTCGGGCCATGGAGCATCAGCATTTTTGCTTATAACAGCGCCTCCGCACTCTGCGTGTCGTCCCTTGATCATCTTCGACTCCACTTTGAAAGTCTTGAGCCATAATCCGAAGTGAGGGGTAACACGGAGGAACACTTCGCATACAACGATAAACGAGGAGATATGGAGGATGGACTCCGGAGCTAAGCCGTGGAATTCCAGCCCGTAATAAAACAGCAGTCCCCTCACAAAGGGATCCATCGGGAAGCCTAACCCCCGAAGGAAGTGAGACACGAACACTACGCTCTCACCGGGCTGGGGACTGGGGATAGCCTGCCTTTGAGCAGGCAACCTGTGCGGAATTTCAGCGGTCAAGAACTTAGCCTCTCTCAACTTTAGCACGTCCTCCTCCGTGACGGAGGAGGGCATCCATCGGCCTTGAAGGTCGGAACCAGACATTGTCGAAGGTCTGAGGCGCCCAGAATCTGGAGCCTAGGGTGTTGGAACTCGAGGCGACGGGAGAACTTGTTTTGGGATTGGAGAAAAGGAGTAAGGCCCTGGTCTCTTTATAAGAGGTTGTATACCAGGAGACCTCCCCGTAACCGTTTGGGACTCGCCTTTAATCGAGAAAACATGCTAACGGGCACGATTGGGTTACCCATGTCCGTATTGATGAGAATCCCGTAAAAGGGGGGCACATGATCTCTGCTTTGACAAGACGTGGCAAGGAAACCGCCTCGCAAAACATGCTGAGGTGGAAAAGTGAAAACGATTCGAGTGAAGGACTTGGCTGTAGTGTGATGACGCACTGCGGAATACGTCAGTAGATTTGATTTGTGTTAATATTATTCTCTCTATGGCAATATGTGGAAGCTTATTTTGCAGAGCCGGACACTACTCCTGGTGTTTACAATCTTCTATGAAGGACTTGGAGGAGGAACCCGCCTTGCAATGCCGAAGACAATTTGCGCGCCGGACTCGTCGTCATTGAAGCCTGGTTCAGGGGCTACTGAGGGAGTCCTGGATTAGGGGGTGTTCGGGTAGCCGGACTATACCTTCAGCCGGACTCCCGGACTATGAAGATACAAGATTGAAGACTTCGTCCCGTGTCCGGATGGGACTTTCCTTGGCGTGGAAGGCAAGCTTGGCGGTGCGGATATTCGAGATCTCCTACCATTATAACCTACTCAATGTAAGCCTAACCCTATCCGGTGTCTATATAAACCGGAGGGTTGTAGTCCGTAGGCAATCAACTCCATATACAACAATCATACCATAGGCTAGCTTCTAGGGTTTAGCCTCCTTGATCTCGTGGTAGATCTACTCTTGTACTACCCATATCATCAATATTAATCAAGCAGGATGTAGGGTTTTACCTCCATCAAGAGGGCCCGAACCTGGGTAAAACATCGTGTTCCCTGCCTCCTGTTACCATCCGGCCTAGACGCACAGTTCGGGACCCCCTACCCGAGATCCGCCGGTTTTGACACCGACAGTATGTCTCCATATAAAATGGTTTATGGAAAAGCATGTCACTTACCTCTCGAACTAGAACATAAGGCTTATTGGGCTATTAAAGAGCTCAATTATTGGTTCAAACTTGCGGGTGAGAAAAGGTTATTTGACATTAGCTCACTTGATGAATGGAGAACCCAAGCCTATGAGAATGCCAAATTATTTAAAGAAAAAGTTAAAAGATGGCATGACAAAAGAATACAAAAGCGTGGGTTTAATGTAGGTGATTATGTATTGCTATACAACTCTCATTTAAGATTTTTTGCAGGAAAACTTCTCTCTAAATGGGAAGGTCCTTACGTTATCATGGAGATCTATCGTTCTGGTGCCCTAAAAATCAACAACTTCAAAGGCACAAATCCGAAGGTGGTGAATGGTCAAAGAATTAAACATTATATCTCAGGTAATCCTATAAATGTTGAAACCAATGTTATTGAAACCGTAACCCTGGAGGAATACATAAGGGTCACTTTTTGGAACGTTTAAGACTCCGAAAGGGAATAGGTATGTGGTACGGTAAGTAAACCGACTCCAAAACAGTTCTAATGGCAATTTTCTTCCGTTTTGGAATATTTAGAAAAATAGAAAAATAAGAAGCAGTCCGGGAAGGACACGAGGGCTCCACGAGGGTGGAGGGCACGCCCTACCCCCCTGGGCGCACCCCCTACCTCGTGGGCACCTCGTGTGCTCTCCGGACTCTGTTTTCTTACACATCACGTATTTTGGTCGGCAAAAATTCATTATATAACCTCCCGAAGGTTTTGACCACTGTATCACGCAAAAATCTCCTGTTCTTGTTTCGAGCTGTTTTCTGCTAGGGTTGTCAAAGCCAAGCACCATGTCGTCTCCCTCCTCCTCCAACAATGAGGGCAACGTTGCTGGGCTAATGAAGATAGAGCTGAAGAGAGAAGAACCCATGGAGATCAACAAGGATGAAGGGATCAAGAAGGCCACAGAGGACCAAGTTCCAGCAACAGAAGACGTCCTTCAACTTGATCACAATCTTCTTACCCCAACTGAGATTGAAGCTTTCAAGATGATTGAGCTAGCTCGTATACAAAACAAGTATCTCACACGTGAAAAATTTTGTTGAAGGAGCATATCATCACACTCAAGGGCATTATCCGCAAGTTGGAAGACCTCCTACGCTCAATGTGCGACTACCCATCATCACCACCATCTTCTTCACCAACAAAGGAGACATAATCACATGGGTATGGGCACTCCCCTTGGCAACTGCCAAGCTTGGGGGAGTGCCCCGGTATCGTATCACCATCACTTCTATCTTTACCTTTTTCTTAGTTTGATCCTTTTGGTAATATCTTGATCTAGTAGAATAAAGTTTTAGTATGATCTAGTTGTGAGTTTTGCTTTATAATCCTTCTATGTAATTGAGTCCGTGAGCTATATATAATAAAGATTAGTGTTGAGTCAAGGGCTTTATTATTTTGCCATGAGCTTGAGTGAATAAAAGAAAAGAGAAAGAATAAAAAGGAAATAAAAGAGATCATATAGATCTTATGGAGAGTAATGAGCTCACATATAAAAAGTATGATGAATAAAAGTTGTTGAGAGTTGACAAACATAGTTTTGGTCATTGTTGCAATTAATAGGAAGTAATAAAGAAAGAGAGGTCTTCACATATAAATATACTATCTTGGACATCTTTTATGATTGTGAGCACTCATTAAAATATGACATGCTAAAGAGTTGATGTTGGACAAGGAAGACAACATAATGGGTTATGTTTTCTTACATCTGAGATAAATTATATTGTCATGGATCATCCAACATGATTGAGCTTGCCTTTCCCCCTCATGCTAGCCAAATTCTTTGCACCAAGTAGAGATGCTACATGTGCTTCCAAACACCCTTAAACCAGTTTTGCCATGAGAGTCCACAATACCTACCTATGGATTGAGTAAGATCCTCCAAGTAAGTTGTCATTGGTGCAAGCAATAAAAATTGCTCTCTAAATATGTATGACTTATTAGTGTGGGAGAAAATAAGCTTTATACGATCATGTGATATGGAAGAAATAAAAGCGACGGACTGCATAATAAAGGTTCGTATCACAAGTGGCAATATAAAGTGACGTTCTTTCGCATTAAGATTTTGTGCATCCAACCATAAAAGCGCATGACAACCTCTGCTTCCCTCTGCGAAGGGCCTATCTTTTACTTTTATCTCCTACCTTACATAAGAGTCTTGGTGTTCCTCACCCTTCCTTTTTACATTTTATCTTTTGGCAAGCACAACATGTTGGAAAGATCCTGGTATATATGGCTAATTGGATGTGAGTTTTCATGAACTATTGTTGTTGACATTACCCTTGACGTAAAACGTTTGGAGGCAAAACTATAAGCCCCTATCTTTCTTTGTGTCCGATTAAAACTCCATACCCATAAGTATTGCGTGAGTGTTAGCAATTGTGAAAGACTATATGATAGTTGAGTATGTGGACTTGCTGAAAAGCTCTTATATTGACTCTTTCCTATGTTATGATAAATTGCAATTGCTCCAATGACTGAGATTATAGTTTGTTAGTTTTCAATGAAGTTTATGATTCATACTTGAAATTGTGATTGAATTGTTACTCTAGCATAAGAGATCATATGACAAGAATTATATAAGTTGATGTTCTAAGAATGATCATGATGCCCTCATGTCCGTATTTTATTTTTATCGACACCTCTATCTCTAAACATGTGGACATATTTTTCAATTTCGGCTTTCGCTTGAGGACAAGCGAGGTCTAAGCTTGGGGGAGTTGATACGTCCATTTTGCATCATGCTTTTATGTCAATATTTATTGCATTATGGGCTGTTATTACACATTATGTCACAATAATTATGCCTATTCTCTCTTATTTTACAAGGTTTACATAAAGAGGGAGAATGCCGGCAGCTGGGATTCTGGGCTGGAAAAGGAGCAAATATTAGAGACCTATTCTGCACAGCTCCAAAAGTCCTAAAACTTCACGGAAGTCATTTTCAGAATATATAAAAAAATAATGAGCGCAAGAAGTTCCAGAGGGGGGCCACACCCTGCCCACAAGGGTGGGGGCGCCCCCCTTGCCTCATGGGCCCCCCGGTGGCCCTCCGATGCCCATCTTCTGCTATATGGAGTCTTTCAATGAGGAAAAATCATAAGCCAGCTTCCGGGACGAGACTCCGCCGCCACAAGGCGGAACCTTGGCGGAATCAATCTAGGGCTCCGGCGGAGCTATTCTGCCGGGGAAACTTCCCTCCGGGAGGGGGAAATCATCGCCATCATCATCACCAATGATCCTCTCATCGGGAGGGGGTCAATCTCCATCAACATCTTCACCAGCACCATCTCCTCTCAAACCCTAGTTCATCTCTTGTATCCAATTCTTGTCTCTAAGTCTGGTATTGGTACCTGTGGGTTGCTAGTAGTGTTGATTACTCCTTGTAGTTGATGCTAGTTGGTTTACTTGGTGGAAGATGATAAGTTCAGATCCTATATGCATATTAATATTCCTCTGATTATGAACATGAATATGCTTTGTGAGTAGTTACGTTTGTTCCTGAGGACATGGGAGAAGTCTTTCTATTAGTAGTCATGTGAATTTGGTATTCGTTTGATATTTTGATGAGATGTATGTTGTCTCTCCTCTAGTGGTGTTATGTGAACGTCGACTACATGACACTTCACCATTATTTGGGCCTATAGGAAGGCATTTGGAAGTAATAAGTAGATGATGGTTTGCTAGAGTGACAGAAGCTTAAACCCTAGTTTATGCGTTGCTTCGTAAGGGGCTGATTTGGATCCATATGTTTCATGCTATGATTAGGTTTACCTTAATGCTTTTGTTGTAGTTGCGGATGCTTGCAATAGAGGTTAATCATAAGTGCGATGCTTGTCCAAGTAATGGCAGTACCCAAGCACCGGTCCACAACATACCAAATTATCAAAGTACCGAACGTTTATCATATGAACGTGATGAAAACTAGCTTGACGATAATTCCCATGTGTCCTCGGGAGCGCTTTTCTTTGTATAAGAATGTTTCCAGGCTTGTCCTTTGCAACAAAAAGGATTGGGACACCTTGCTGCACTTTATTTACTTTTGTTACTTGTTGCTCGTTACAAATTATCTTATCACAAAACTATCTATTACCTATAATTTCAGTGCTTGCAGAGAATACCTTGCTGAAAACCGCTTATCATTTCCTTCTGCTCCTCGTTGGGTTCGACACTCTTACTTATCGAAAGGACTACGATAGATCCCCTATACTTGTGGGTCATCAAGAGCAATACTATGATTGCTATGAATACATAGCTATCCATGTCGAAACGACTTTTCAAAATAAAACGCGTCCATGAGATCATGACCAATAGCCCTTACCTGGGTAGCTCTTGGCTTTGCCTGAACTCGTGCAGGCGTTCGTCCAAGCGGTCGACACGCTCGCGGTACATCTGGAGCGTGATCTCGAGCTCCAAGTTGGCTATTTCATCGGAGATCACCAGCTCGAGGATGCGACGGCCATGTTCCTCTACTGCGCCCAGGTGGACACCTGGGCCAAGGAGGCGGTCGAGCCTACGGACTAGCACGTTGGCATCCAGAGGGCTGCGGACAAGGTGAACGGCGGCACCCATGCGAACGGCGTGGCGGGCGTCCGGTGCAAGTACGGCGCGGCCGGCCTTTGGTGCAAGTACGGCGCTGAGGGCCTCTGCCCACTCCTGGCAAGGAATGGGGGTACTGACGGGACGTGTACCCAGCTGCGACGCCGTGTCGATAGGAGGCAAGCGCCGCTTGATCCGCTCTTGCTATGTGTCGCGCTGCGCCTCTCACTCTGCGGCCCTCCAACGGTCTCGCCGTGCGGCGAGCCACAGCCTATCAGCGCGGACGCGCCTAGCTTGCTCGCGGCGTGCCATCGATCATGTTGTGCGGCGAGCTGCAGCCTGTTGGCGCTGACATGCCTATCTTGATCCATGGCGCTCAAGCGCCATGCGCCAAAGGTCTTCTCAACCCTGGCGATGACGCGCATCACGGCGTCGTCCATCGTGTTGCCGGAGAGCACCTTGGCCTCGACAGGTCGTGGCGCCTGCTCGTTTTCCTTGTCGACAAGGTTGATGGCAGAGGCGGTGCATTGGTGGGTTGGCATGCTTGGAAAAGGTGGATGTGCTACAGGTTGCGCTTGTGGCCTCCATGCGTCGCGCGCCCCCTATGCGCAATATAGCAGGGTGGTGGGAAACAAGTGAGGAAATGGCGGGAAACGGTGGCGTGTTCATAAAACGCCGTCAATTAATGGAAACTTAGCATCGAGCTAGCACAAGAAGTAGATGATGATCATATGAACACGACCACACTAGGGAACCCGTCGGTGATGAATTCATCAATCCCAAACGGTTGAATACTAGCAAGCGTTTTCCCATAACACACACGGCCTATTCCATCACAAATAGGTCGGATGGATCAACTGTATGCCGCCTATCGCACATTTTCAAAAAGTAATGCGGTAGACCTTCTTTAACATGTGTTAAAAAACAAGGACCTCGAGGTTAAATTAGCTGAGGGAATGGGGCATTTCATTCATTTGACCGAAATGACCCATCTCATCACCTAATTTAACATCGACACAACTTCCCATCCAGACACCCATCCGATGGCATGTAACGCCCCGAGACCGATGTGCCAGTTGTCCTCTAGTTATTCGTTGTTGTTGCCTTGTCATTGCTTGCGTGTCATGCTTTGCATATCATGTCATCATGTGCATTTCATTTGCATACATGTTCGTCTCATGCATCCGAGCATTTTCCCCGTTGTCTATTTTGCAATCCGGCACTCCTGTATCACCCGGTGTCCCTTTCTACCTCTTTTCGTGTGAGGGTGTTAAACGTTTTTGGATTGGACCGATACTTGTCATGCTGCCTTGGTTTACTACTGGTAGACCGCCTGTCAAGTTTTGTGTCATTTGGACTTCGTTTGATACTCCAATGGTTAACCGAGGGACCGAAAAGGCCTCGTGTGTGTTGCAGCCCAACACCCCTACAATTTGGCCCAAAACCCACCTAAACCTACTCAATCATCTCGGTCGTTCGATCACGATCGCGTGGCCGAAAACCGCACCTCATTTGGACTCTCCTAGCTCCCTCTATCTATAAATATGTGCTCCCCTCCGAAATTCGCGGTCTAACACTAGCCTTCCTCTTCCTCGCGCCGCCGGACATGTTCGTCCGCGCCGGACGCGTCCGCCGGCCACCTCATTCCGCCCAATGGCAGTTTGCCACATCGCCGCCGCCAGCCTATCTGACGCCGCCACCTCACCGCCTCCTCTCTCCTCGGCCGCCGCGGGCCCGTGCGGCCCAGATCCGGCCCGCGGGGCCCGAACCGCCGCCGCCCCGCGCGTGGGCATCCCCGC
>NC_041384.1:420546143-420581037 GCF_002162155.2 Triticum dicoccoides
GGGCCTCATCGCCGGCGCCGCCCATCGCCGCCGCGGGGCACCAGCTCCGCCATGCCGCCTGCCTCTTGCCCCAAGCGCCGTGCCATCGCGCCACCTTGGCAGCTCCGTCGGCCGCCTCGCTCCTTCTCCGGCCGCGGGACCGTGCCGCCCCGTCGCCGGAACGCCTCGCCGCCGACCTCGCCCGGATCGGCGCCTCGCCGGAGTTCTTCTCGGGCCGGATCCGAGGAAGATGGATCAGATCCATCACTTCCCCATCCAAACACGCCCCGTCTCAGATCTGCACCGCTCCATCCCGGATCTCCCTGTCCCATTGACTTTCTCGGAGAGGTCTATTTTCTTCTAAGTCCCAGTAATATTTTGCATTTTTCAACGCATCATAACTCTGCATCCGTAGCTCCGATTCATGCGTGTAGCATATCAAAATGTTCGTCTCGACGAGTACATCATTTCATGGCATTGCATCATTTTCATTTGAGCTCATCTTGATGCCTGAAATGCTGTTGGAAGAGGGCTATGTGATGAATATGTCAGATCTGTTTCAGCAAATGGCCTTTTGTCATTTTTGCCATGATTAATGTGTGCATGCTATCATCATGAGCTCTACATGTGTTTTGTTATATGCCATGCCATCTTTACAGGGGTGTATGCCATGTATTTTTGTGATCTTTGTGGTGACTAGCACAAGCATGCAAAGTAGCGTAATCGTTGATGCTGATTTCAGGGACTTAGAATTTCACTAAGTCCTTGTCCTGCTTTTGTTGTTATGCCATATGTTCATGTTGTTTCCTAGTGATCCGTGCCTCTTTTGAGGATGATCAGTAAGGATGTATTGTTAACATTGTGGTGCTCTATCCATCCATGTCTTTATTTGCATTTATGGAGGAGCCTAGCTTGAGTCAATCAAGCTCTACTTTTGCTATAGAATAATCCTGGCAGATTGTTGACATGTTTAGCGATTTTGCCGAGGATGTTGCTATTGATCCGTGCATTCTATGTTATTGTTCTTGCCATGTCTAGTTTCTATGCCATGTATTATTTATGGGTGTATGCTTAGTTTGTCATGCGATGCCTCATAGTGAGTGCATCGAGCTCGTAAACATGCCTACTCGTTATCTCTTTTGCATGCTCTAGTTTTTCACTAAGTCTGAATCTGTTTATGTTTCTGCTATGTTCACATGCTTGTAATTGTATTTTCTGATCCCTTTTGGCTCAAGGTCACTAAGGGACTTTTGTTACATGCTTTGAGTAGCTTCATGCCATGCCTTTATTTTCCATGATATGTTCCTGTAGCATGTAGTTTTCATGCTCTAAAGATTGCTTCCTGATGATAAATTCCAGATTAGTTGTTATTTCACTAAGTCTGTATCCTGTTATCATTTGCTATTTTGCCATGCTTGTTTGAACCTGTTAATGGATGAATTAGCCGGAGCTCAGTGTTCATCTTTTATCAAGCATCACGAGTGGATCCCTGCCATGTATTTTGTTGCCATTTTGAGTGTTGTAGCATATTTATCTTGATGCATTTAGATGGCTACTTGCTGATTATCGCAGTCCGGTGCCATATTTGTTTTGCTTGCCTTTTCCAAACCGTGCATCCGATTCCGGTAATCTTTATATCGATTTCAACCGAAATAACCTCACCTTTCCAGTGGCACTCTTGGATTTCCAAGTTGAGGCCAGGTTCAATCATTCCTTTCCAAATCATGCATATGCACCGCATACCGCATCCCGCATATCATACCATATTCGTGTGTTGGTTGTTTACTATGTTGTGTGTTTCTTTCCGGTGTGCTTCTTCGGGTTGGTTCCGATAACGTCACGTTTGTGAGGAACCGTTCGACTATGTCTGTTTATCTTCTTCATGGACTCATTCTTCTTCCTTGCGGGATTTCAGGCAAGATGACCATACCCTCGAAATCACTTCTATCTTTGCTTGCTAGTTGCTCGCTCTTTTGCTATGCCTATGCTGCGATACCTACCACTTGCTTATCATGCCTCCCATTTTGTTAAGCCAAGCCTCTAACCCACCTTGTCCTAGCAAACCGTTGTTTGGCTATGTTACCGCTTTGCTTAGCCCCTCTTATAGCATTGTTAGTTGCAGGTGAAGATTGGAGCTTGTTCCATGTTTGGAACATGGTTATCTTGTTGGGATATCACAATATCTCTTATTTAATTAATGCATCGATATACTTGGTAAAGGGAGGAAGGCTCGGCCTTATGCCTGGTGTTTTGTTCCACTCTTGCCGCCCTAGTTTCCGTCATATCGGTGTTATGTTCCCGGATTTTGCGTTCCTTTCACAGTTTGGGTATAATGGGAACCCCTTGACAGTTCGCTTTGAATAAAACTCCTCCAGCAAGGCCCAACCTTGGTTTTACCTTTCGCCACCTAGCCTTTTCTTTCCCTTGGGTCGGCCAGCCCAAGGGTCATCTTTATTTTAACCCCCCCGGGCCAGTGCTTCTCTAAGTGTTGGTCCAACCCAGAGCACCGTGCGGGGCCGTCCCTTGGCAACTTGGGTTATGTTGGCTCCTGTATGCTTAGCTTATCCGGTGTGCCCTGAGAATGAGATATGTGCAGCTCCTATCGGGATTTGTCGGCACAGCGGGTGGTCTTGCTGGACTTGTTTTACCATTGTCGAGGATGTCTTGTAACCGGGATGCCGAGCCTGATCAGATTGTCTTGGGAGAAGGAATATCCTTCGTTGACCGTGAGAGCTTGTGATGGGATAAGTTGGGACACCCCTGCAGGGATTGAACTTTCGAAAGTCGTGCTCGCGGTTATGGGCAGATGGGAATTTATTAATGTCCGGTTGTAGAAAACCTGAAGTTGATCTTAATTAAAATGCATCAACCGCGTGTGTAGTCGTGATGGTCTCTTTCCGGCGGAGTCCGGGAAGTGAACACGGTGTTGGAGTTATGCTTGACGTAGGTTGTTCTAGGATCACTTCTTGATCATAGTTTCTTGAACGTGCTTTGCCTTCTCTTCTCGCTCTCATTTGCGTAAGGTAGCCACCATATATGCTAGTCGCTTGCTGCAGCTCCACATCATACCTTACCTTACCTTACCCATAAGCTTAAATAGTCTTGATCGCGAGGGTGTGAGATTGCTGAGTCCCCGTGACTCACAGATACTTCCAAAACCAGCTTGCAGGTGCCGTTGAACCGTGCAGATGACGCAACCAAGCTCAAGGAGGAGCTCTACGAAGATCGTGTTCTTTATGTTGTTCCGTTTTTCAGTCGATCAGTAGTGGAGCCCAGTTGGGACGATCGGGGATCTGTCTAGCATTTGGGGTAGTCTTCTTTTATTTTGGGTTCCGTAGTCGGACCTTGATTGTATCTGGTTGATGTAATGCTTTATTCATGTAATTGTGTGAAGTGGCGATTGTAAGCCAACTATGTATCTCTTTCCCTTATGTGTTACATGGGTTGTGTGAAGATTACCTCACTTGCTGAAAGGACATGCGGTGCCCCCATGTGTGGTTTTGGTAATTGATGACATTCTCTGTGGAATAATGGTTGCATTGAGTTATATTTGAAGGATTTTTCCATAGGCATTTCTTGAAGTCCATGTGTTGGTTTCAAGGAGTTTATGGGTTGACCAAGGTGCTATTAAGGAATTATCCAAAGATTGGTCATGTGAGTGTTGAGCTTATTGCAAGCATGTCTTGAAGAAGAAGATTATGTGATCATTCATGTTTACCTTCAAGACATCATCCAAACGAAGAGAGTTGGAAAGATTCAAGGTTGATCAAGACTAAGTCAAGAGTGAATCAAGTTGATCAACTCACAAAGAGTAGAAGATGTACCGAGAGGGATCAAGTGATCCCATGGTATGGTAAGCATTGTCCGTTGCACTTTGTGTACTAACCCATGGTCTATGTGAGAGTCTATGTGGGGTTAGGTACATGTCCATGGGCTTGCGTCAAGAGGATGATATCATACAACCCATGGGAAGGATGACATCAAGTGGTGATCATAATCAAGATTGTCGTGTGCAAGTTCAAGTGGAGAATCACGAAGAGATCAAGTGCTTGAATCTTGCCATCCATTGTGGTGTCAATGGACTTGTGAAGATGTGCCTAAGAGTGGCTCACCCATAGTGGAGTACGGGGGAGCAATCATCTAGTCTCCATCGACCCAACGCAATCGAGAAAGGTGGTCCATCTTGAGGAGGACAAGATCGTCATCATCTAGCTCAAGTGGATCATGTGCAAGGGAAAGGTTTGCCCTTGATAGGTTTTCTATTTTACCGGTCTCATGGTGGTAGTTGGGAGACCGGGTTATAGGATCGATAGCCATACTATCAAGGGGGGCTCTCAAGTGAGTAGCTTGATCGTATCGTTCGTCGAGAGCTCAAACCATTGCATCATTGCATCGTGTTTCTTGGTTCTTGTTTGGTTCTCTTTGTGAGTCTTAGAGCTTATGGTCGTCTTGATTACAAGCTTGAGTTCATCGAAAACGGAGTTTGCATGCGTCTTCTATGATGTTTTCGGTGTTGGAGGTTTCTCTGGTCTTTTCCGAGGAAGGGTTCTCACCATTTTCTTTTGGGCCTTTTCTCATTTGCTTCTTATTGGTATTTATATCAAGATTGTGTTAGCCCTTGTCGCTAGCTTTCCAACAAACTTGGTTTCGTCGAATTCGGAGTCCGTTTGCAGAAGTTATGGCTGTTTTTGAAAAGGCTGCAGCCGTACTACCATGGCTAGAGCGGATGTAATTTTTTACTACCGCTCCAGAGCAGTACTACCGCGGCTCCTGAGTGGTAGTACCGCTCCAGAGCAGTACTACCGCGGCTCCTAAGCGGTAGTACCGCTCCGGACCAAAATCTCGTGTTTTGCTCAGCGGAAGTAGGCACGGAAGTATTTTTTTTTTGTAGAGCTCGCAAGCAGTAGTACCGCTACCATTTGCGGTAGTACCGTGAGGACGAGCGGTAGTACCGCTCCGGCGGTTCTACTGGCCTTTTGCCTCCTCACTGTTGTTTTTCAAAGGGGTACTTCCGCCCTAGCGGTAGTACCGCTCTGTGCGGGCTGTGAGCATAACGGTTGGATTTTTTTCCCACCTATAAAAGGGGGTATTCTTCCCCAATGAACCTTATCCTTTGAGCTCGTGTTCTTCCCCCATTGTTGACCTTCTTCGAGCTTGCTAACTCTCAATCCCTCCATGGATTCTTGCTAGTTTTGAGGGAAAAGAGAGAGGAGATCTAGATCCACGTTTCCACCAATCACTTTCTCCTCTAGGAGAGGGGAACCCCTTGGATCTAGATCTTGGAGTTCTTGGTGTTCTCCTTCTTGTTCTTCCTCTCATTTTCCTCCCTAGCATTAGTTGCTCCGGTGGGATTTGAGAGAGAATGACTTGGGCACTCTGTGTGCCCTTGCCGTTGCATTTGGTGCATCGGTTTGAGTTCTCCATGGTGATACATGGAAGTGAAGTTTGAGAAGCTTATTACTCTTGGGTGTTTGGGCACCCTAGAGCTTGTTCCTCTGGGGTGCCTTGGCGCCCTAGACGGTTGGTGTTGTTCGGAGCTCAATCATTGTGGTGTAAAGCTCCGGGCAAGCGTCGGGGTCTCCAATTAGGTTGTGGAGATCGCCCCGAGCAATTTGACGGGTACCTATGACCGCCCCCAAGGGTTGCCAAAGTGTACGGGTTCGGTGACCGCCCCCAAGGGTTGCCATTTGTACGGGTTCGGTGACCGCCCTCAAGGGTCCCTTAGTGGAATCACGGTATCTCGCATTGTGTAAGGGCGTGAGGAGATTACGGTGGCCCTAGTGGCTTCTTGGGGAGCATTGTGCCTCCACACCACTCCAAATGGAGATTAGCATCCGCAAGGGTGTGAACTTCGGGATACATCGTCGTCTCTGCGTGCCTCGGTTATCTCTTACCCGAGCTCTTTACTTATGCACTTTACTTTGTGATAGCCATATTGTTTCTTATCATATATCTTGCTATCACCTAGTAGTTTATCTTGCTTAGCATAAGTTGTTGGTGCACATAGGTGAGCCTAGTTGTTGTAGGTTTTGTGCTTGACAAATTAACCGCTAGGTTTATTCCGCATTTGTTCAAGCCTAAACCGTAATTATTTTAAAAGCACCTATTCACCCCCCCCCTCTAGGCGACATCCACGATCTTTCAATTTATATCAGAGCCTCGTCTCTCTTTGTTAGGCTTAACCGCCTAGAGAGTAAAGATGTCGACTAGGGGATTAGGATTCTCTCACACTCTTAGTTTCGATGGCACAAATTTTGTTGTTTGGGTAATTCGCATGCTTAATCTCTTTAGGGTCATGGACCCGAATTTAGAGCAAATTGTAGATATGGGTTTTTCTCCTCCAAAGGATCCCCAAAGATTATCTTTAGAGGATGAGAAAAACTATTATCTCAATGCTCAAGCTTCTAATGTGCTTTTCGATGCTTTGAGCAATGTAGTTATATTTCAACTCATGCCTTTTCAGGATGCTCATGAGTTGTGGGCAAAGCTTCAAGATCAATATGGCGTATCCAAGTTTTGTGGGGATGATTGTTCTCCCTCCACCTCCGGCCGTGTTGTGTTCTCAACTTCTTCTACTTCACCTACGTGTGGTTTGCCACAAGGTAATGATATGATGAGTAGTGTTGGTCATTTCAATGATGATAGTATGCTTATTGTGGATGATCCTTCATCACTATCTTATTGCAATGATCCTTCTTTGGGCTTTAACACTTCGAGCACTCCAAATGTTTCACATGCTTGTGTTGATAGTCCTTGCATATCATGTAGAAATTGCTTGACTAAATCTCATGATGATATGTGTACTATGCCTTGTTGCCATGATAAAAATACATATATTTCCTCGAATTGTTGTGCTAACAATGTAGAGGAAACCCAACACTCCATGGAACAAGATGTGATGTTTAATGGTGCCTCAAGGGATCCTACATCATCATCTACTGCTTTTTGCCTTATGGCTAAGGCGTCAAAGGTATCTCCTACTTTGTACCCCAATATGTCTCTTGATGATGATGTTGATGCTAATGATGATGAGGATAATGATGAAGAGAATGATAATGTTGTCTCCTTAAAAACTATGGGGGAAATGATTTTTAAAGCTCTTCACAAAAATAAACTTGCTCGTTCCAACTTCATGGAAATCATGTCTATTGCCATTGAAGGCAAGAAATATATTAATGAGTTGGAATCTCGTCTTGAGGAGCATGAGGTCACCATTGATAAAATGGAAGGTCATGAGCATGATTACGCTAACGAGATTGCGGACCTCTCTCAAGCTCTTGAACTTGAACAAACCACCAAGGAATCTCTTGAGGAGACTTTTGCTCTAGAATTGTCTAGAGTGAGGGAATCTCGTGATAGAGCTCTTGAGGTGGCCAATGATTTTGAAACTAAAAATGAGGAGCTTGAAGTTGTGCATGCTAAACTCCTTGAGGACTTTGAGCACCTCGAAAATGGCTCAAGGGTCATTAAGAGTGAGCTCATCAAACTCACCGAGTCTCATGCTCAACTTAAAGCTTCGTATTCAAGAGAGCTTGCCAAGTTGTCTTCTCCTCTTGTTGTTAATGATGATGCTTGTGCTACTAACTCTATCTCTTGTGAAGCATCCATATTGAAGGAGAATGTTGAGCTAAGGGCTCAACTTGATTTGCTATCTAGAAATTATGGGATGTTGGAAGAAAATCATGTAAAGCTCACAAGCTCTCATGATGATCTTCTAGTATCCCATAATGTGCTAAAGTTGGCTCATGAGGCCATGATTGCTAAGGTAACATCTAGCGAGCCTCATGTGGATACTAGCACTACTTCTAGTCAAAATGCTATGTTGCCATGTGCTAGTCCTAGTAATTCATCTATTCACAATGTTGGTACATCTTGTGATGAATTGCTTTCCTTGCCTTGTTGCTCTAACGATGAAGCTTATACTTCCTCTAGTACTTGTGTTGAGACTAACCATGTAGAGGAAATCAAAGAGCTCAAGGCCCAAGTCACTTCTTTGAAGAAAGACTTGGAAAAGAGTCATGAAGGGAAATTCACAGTCAACAATATCTTGAGTGTGCAAAAATCCCCCAATGACAAATGTGGACTTGGATTCAACTCCAACAAGAAGAAGAAGTCCAAGGTGAACAAAAAGAAGGGCCAAGAACAAGTCAAGAATTCGGCCAAGATTGTTTGCTTCAAGTGCAAAGTAGAAGGGCATCATGTTAGATCTTGCCCATTGAAGAAGAAGCCCATTAGTGACAAGCAACAAGGGAAGCGGCCACAAGTTCACTCTCATTCTCAACCTCAAGTTGAAGAAAAGCCTCTTCCCAAGAAGACTCAAGCTTATGCTTCTCAACTTGAGAAATCAAGTGAGAAGAAAGTGAAGAGTAGACGTTGCTACCTATGTCGCGAGAAAGGTCACCTTGCTTCTTCATGCACTAGTGGTAACTTATCCAACCCAATTATTATTGATGATGTCTATTCTCTTGGGAAGGATAAGGTTGGCAATGTGGTTGCCAAGTTTGTTGGTACTCAAAGTGGTTTGAAGCAAAGAACCATTTGGGTAGCCAAACCTATTGTGACTAACCTCTTAGGGCCCAACTTGGTTGGGGACCAACAAGCTCAAACTTGATCAATAGGTGATGTTGGAGGTCATTGGAGACTTGGCTACATTAGGAATAATTAAGGGGACTTCATCATTCTCATTGTCTCAAGCCAAGTCATTCGGATTATCAAGTTTCTATCTTATATCCAATGTTCCTCCTTGCGATAACTCGTGCTTAAATTGTTTACATTGAAAGTTACTTGCCCCTTTGCATGTTTGGCTTTGTTCCTTGCATGTGTTTGTATATGTTGTGCTTCCAACTTGATTATCTTGAGCAATCAAGTATGTGTGTGTTGGTTTGCACATCATGTACATGTGTGTCGTTCGTTGAGCCTTTGTGCATCTTGGTCATATCTTAGTTGGCTCTTGTCAGAGATTAATGGAATATCCCATTATGGGGGAGTGATGTGCTTTGTGCACTTCACAATCCTATAAAGGTGGGTACATGGGGAATACCACTTAGTATTGATATTGCAAGCTTATCTAGTCGCTATGTGGTATGTCTTCTCATGAGAAATTCAAATTCTAAATAGTCCATTAATTATCTCTTGATGGATCCTTTTCTCTGCCTCTTGTTTATCTTTAATTGGTATCACATTATGGGGGAGTAATATGCTATGTGTATATTACTAGCCTAGAAAATGCGTACATTTGAGATATTGTCACCTAGAATTGATATTGTAAATTATCTTGTTCCTAGGTGGCATGTTAGCTCTACAAGTTGCAATTTGGTTGTGTTTGGTGTGAAGATGATGTTGGATATCCTTGTTATCTACCACCAGGAATTATTTCCAAATACTTCTTGTCTTTTTACAATTGGTACTCACTTATGTGTGGTAGAAATTATTGATCATCTTTACATTAGCCTTTGCTTTTATTTGCCTTATCTCTTGCCTAGGATTGTGTCAACTCCCATTGTATTCCATACCACTTGTGGATCTTGTTAATTTCTTGACCTTGTCTAGTGTTTTCTAGATATAGTGAAAGTGGTGATCCCACCTCGTGCATTTTGTATTCAAATGCAAATTCTCTATAATGCAATAGTCTTGGGGGAGCTATCCTATTCTCTATAAAACACTCATCTTGTGATCCTTATCAAGTGTGTGTTTGTGGAAGGCAAGTCGTTTCTTTTTGGTGCTTTGTGCCATCATGAAACTTTGTAGAGGGCTTGGTTTGTTTGGAACCATTCTCTCTTTTGGGAGTTTGACATCTTTCTTTTTGAGTGTATCAATGGATATCTCATTCCTTCATGTATCTTTTATGGATATCCTCCAAGTGATGATTTATTCATTTGGTATCTTGTCTCCGCTTGGTATTTCTTTGTCTTTTGGTCTCGGTTCTTGAAAGTCTTGAGCATGCATATTTACTTCTTGTAGTTTCTATGGCATGTTTTCTTTCTTTGACCCAATATATAGGGGGAACTCCATCAAGTCTCAAATTGGATGAGATGTGCATGAAATTCATTTTCATATCTATATGCACATATTTATGTGGAGTTTGTCCTATGTGTTGTTGGTTCTCTAACTCTTTGGTCCCAATGAGTTTGGGTACCATTTTGTTTGTGTTGTTGTTCTAGGAACAAGTGGAGATGCATTGGATGCTCGGCTCACTCACAAGGAAGGTGTTGCCACCATATGTTTATTGGAGTCAAGCTAGGATGATCAATGAACTACTTTGTACCTTCAATTGGTATCTACTACATCCTTCCAATGTTATCTCGGTAACAAGTATCTTCATATACTTCATGCACACATTTCTTGCATCAACCTTGTGTAGGTTGTATCATGGCATGTTATCCATTCTTTCTTGTGATACTTGTTTCCTTTCTCAAAGCATACCAACAATGATGTCTTGTTGCTAGTTGTGATGTCTTTGATGTTCATGTGGTTGGAATTCATTTATATACAATAAGACCATATCTTGCCATGTGTTATGCTCTCAAGGAAATATCTTATTGGTATATGTATGACTTCCTTTTGGATATCTTGTTCCTTCGTGTTGTAACTATTTTGGGTGTACATCCTTCTTTGTAGATATATATATCATCATGATTCCGTCTACCTAGAATCTTATACATTTGAGAGAAGTTGCATATCTAGATGATATCCTTTCTTTCACGTCCACCTTGTCTTTCTTATGTTATTTCTTTGGTGTCTCCGTGAAAGCTTTTGCCTTGAGTGTGTGTCTTCTATCGTTGCATCTTGATGCGCTCTTGTGTGGTGAAGATTATTTTCCTCATGCTTATCTTTACGAGGTTTTTGCCATCTTAATTGGCATCCCTCGTCTTGATGCGCCTTTCATCTTCTATCTTCACCGCGGGTTGTCACAAGCATAGGTTCTCTATATGCTTATTAGTAAGCTTGTGAACCCATTTGCTAGTTGTGTGTGGGAATGATAGGCCTTGCACCGTGTGCCTCATTCTTTGAAGACTTTATTGATGCTTAATGCTCTTCTGTACATTAGTCTTCTCAAGTGCATTGCCTTGACTCACACACATCTTTTTGGTTGAGCCCACTCTTAAGTTGCCTCTCTTACTTGTTTGTTGCAAGTACTAGGCTTAGTTTCCTATATGCTCTCTTGCACTTGTTGTAAGTTTATATTGATTTTGGGGGAGCTATGATCCTATTTTGTGCACTTTGTATCCAAATACAAAAATTCTTGATGTGCACAAATCATGGGGAGATTCTCTAGTTTCTTTAGAACTCTGCTCCGCTCTTATCATAATATCCTTTATTCATGTGGCTCGTAGGATCATTTGCCTAGTTGGTTCAATTGGTATCTTTTGATAGCTTGCTTCAATTGGTATCTTTTGATTGCTAGATTGCTTGTTTCTCTCTTTGATTATGTCTTTGTGGCATATCTTCCTTTTGCAATCTTTGGGCCTCAATATAGTTTGTCTTCCTCCAAGGATTTACCGTTGGATATGTGTTTTGCATTCCACTCTCTTGTTGAGAAATACACAATTTATGGAGGAACACATTTTATACTGGCCTTCTAAGCTTTTAGCCCATTTTGGCAATCGATGCCAATGGGGGAGAAGTTTCAGAGAGTTTTGCGGAGAAGTTTAGAGAGTTGTCTCTTCTGGCTTTGGTTTGTTCCTAAGCATACGCATCTCCTACGCATGCATTATTGGTTATTGCATTGCATGGTGATGCATAATTCCTTATATAAACTCTCTTGAAAGTGATTGTCATCAATTACCAAAATGGGTGAGATTGAAAGGACATGCGGTGCCCCCATGTGTGGTTTTGGTAATTGATGACATTCTCTATGGACTAATGGTTGCATTGAGTTATATTTGAAGGATTTTTCCATAGGCATTTCTTGAAGTCCATGTGTTGGTTTCAAGGAGTTTATGGGTTGACCAAGGTGCTATTAAGGAATTATCCAAAGATTGGTCATGTGAGTGCTGAGCTTATTGCAAGCATGTCTTGAAGAAGAAGATTGTGTGATCATTCATGTTTACCTTCAAGACATCATCCAAACGAAGAGAGTTGGAAAGATTCAAGGTTGATCAAGACTAAGTCAAGAGTGAATCAAGTTGATCAACTCACAAAGAGTAGAAGATGTACCGAGAGGGATCAAGTGATCCCATGGTATGGTAAGCATTGTCCGTTGCACTTTGTGTACTAACCCATGGTCTATGTGAGAGTCTATGTGGGGTTAGGTACACGTCCATGGGCTTGCGTCAAGAGGATGATATCATACAACCCATGGGAAGGATGACATCAAGTGGTGATCGTCATCAAAATTGCCGTGTGCAAGTTCAAGTGGAGAATCACGAAGAGATCAAGTGCTTGAATCTTGCCATCCATTGTGGTGTCAATGGACTTGTGAAGATGTGCCGAAGGGTGGCTCACCCATAGTGGAGTATGGGGGAGCAATCATCTAGTCACCATCGACCCAACGCAATCAAGAAAGGTGGTCCATCTTGAGGAGGACAAGATCGTCATCATCTAGCTCAAGTGGATCATGTGCAAGGCAAAGGTTTGCCCTTTATAGGTTTTCTATTTTACCGGTCTCATGGTGGTAGTTGGGAGACCGGGTTATAGGATCGATAGCCGTACTATCAAGGGGGGCTCTCAAGCGAGTAGCTTGATCATATCGTTCGTCGAGAGCTCAAACCATTGCATCCTTGCATAATGTTTCTTGGTTCTTGTTTGGTTCTCTTTGTGAGTCTTAGAGCTTATGGTCATCTTGATTACAAGTTTGAGTTCATCGAAAACGGAGTTTCCATGCATCTTCTATGATGTTTTCGGTGTTGGAGGTCTTTCCGGTCTTTTCCGAGGAAGGGTTCTCACCATTTTCTTTTGGGCCTTTTCTCATTTGCTTCTTATTTGTATTTATATCAAGATTGTGTTAGCCCTTCTCACTAGCTTTCCAACAAACTTGGTTTCGTCGAATTCGGAGTCCGTTTGCAGAAGTTATGTCTGTTTTTGTAAAGGCTGCAGCGGTACTACCGTGGCTAGAGCGGATGTAATTTTTTACTACCGTTCCAGAGCAGTACTACCGCGGCTCCTGAGCGGTAGTACCGCTCCAGAGCAGTACTACCGCGGCTCCTAAGCGGTAGTACCGCTCCGGACCAAAATCTCGTGTTTTGCTCAGCGGAAGTAGGCACGGAAGTATTTTTTTTTGTAGAGCTCGCAAGCAGTAGTACCGCTACCATTTGCGGTAGTACCGTGAGGACGAGCGGTAGTATCGCTCCGGTGGTTCTACTGGCCTTTTGCCTCCTTGCTGTTGTTTTTCAAAGGGGTACTTCCGCCCTAGCGGTAGTACCGCTCCTTGGAGCGGTAGTACCGCTCTGTGCGGGCTGTGAGCATAACGGTTGGATTTTTTCCCACCTATAAAAGGGGGTATTCTTCCCCAATGAACCTTATCCTTTGAGCTCGTGTTCTTCCCCCATTGTTGACCTTCTTTGAGCTTGCTAACTCTCAATCCCTCCATGGATTCTTGCTAGTTTTGAGGGAAAAGAGAGAGGAGATCTAGATCCACGTTTCCACCAATCACTTTCTCCTCTAGGAGAGGGGAACCCCTTGGATCTAGATCTTGGAGTTCTTGGTGTTCTCCTTCTTGTTCTTCCTCTCATTTTCCTCCCTAGCATTAGTTGCTCCGGTGGGATTTGAGAGAGAATGACTTGGGCACTCTGTGTGCCCTTGCCGTTGCATTTGGTGCATTGGTTTGAGTTCTCCACGTTGATACATGAAAGTGAAGTTTGAGAAGCTTATTACTCTTGGGTGTTTGGGCACCCTAGAGCTTGTTCCTCTGGGGTGCCTTGGCGCCCTAGACGGTTGGTGTTGTTCGGAGCTCAATCATTGTGGTGTAAAGCTCCGGGCAAGCGTCGGGGTCTCCAATTAGGTTGTGGAGATCGCCCCGAGCAATTTGACGGGTACCTGTGACCGCCCCCAAGGGTTGCCAAAGTGTACGGGTTCGGTGACCGCCCCCAAGGGTTGCCATTTGTACGGGTTCGGTGACCGCCCTCAAGGGTCCCTTAGTGGAATCACGGTATCTCGCATTGTGTAAGGGCGTGAGGAGATTACGGTGGCCCTAGTGGCTTCTTGGGGAGCATTGTGCCTCCACACCACTCCAAACGGAGATTAGCATCCGCAAGGGTGTGAACTTCAGGATACATCGTCGTCTCTGCGTGCCTCGGTTATCTCTTACCCGAGCTCTTTACTTATGCACTTTACTTTGTGATAGCCATATTGTTTCTTATCATATATCTTGCTATCACCTAGTAGTTTATCTTGCTTGGCATTAGTTGTTGGTGCACATAAGTGAGCCTAGTTGTTGTAGGTTTTGTGCTTGACAAATTAACCGCTAGGTTTATTTCGCATTTGTTCAAGCCTAAATCGTAATTATTTTAAAAGCGCCTATTCACCCCCCCCCCTCTAGGCGACATCCACGATCTTTCACTTGCGACATTGCTTTCAATGCGGTTATGCCTCTAAGTCGTGCTTCGACACGTGGGAGATATAGCCGCATCGAGGGCGTTACATGGCTGCTCCAGCCTGAGCACACTTAACTTGATAGTTTTCTTACATGAGCTACTGGTGGAACAGCTAGTCCTTGCTGATAGGAATGCCTCTTCACATCCTTATGGCATATCTGGATGACCGCCCTTCCCACAATGGCCAATAGATGTTGTGTAGATAGAGCATATCACATACATCTTATTAGAAGCAATCGTCTGCGTTATTATCGGTCTTCGCACACATTTCTGATTACAAACCTGTTTGCCATGTATCACACACATTTTGTTATATTGAACCATTTCTATTCTCTTGCCTAATCACAAACAGTTCATCCGAGTGAACCATATGTTGTACATCGCACACACCTTGATCGGGCTGACCATTTCTTTTGTGTTGCCTAATCACAAACAGTTCATCTGAGTGAACCGTATGCTGTGGCTCGCACACGCCTTCATCTGGATGCCCGTTTCTTTTGTTCCTCCTCATCGCAAATAGTTAATTGAACTGAACCATATGCCCTTCATCGCACATGTAGCGACCCGACCTCAGACGGTCAAGTCTCTGTGCTTCAGTGTCATCCCTAGATCGGTAATGCTGACACACACAGTACTAGAAGGATTTATAACAGAGTAGCAATCACACATTTATTACATCGAATGTCTCAAAAGAGAACTTATTACAATAGATATGGCTTAAGGCCATCTAGATAAATAACACAAGGCTTGGAAGATAAAGTGAGTCCAACAACTCCAACGACATAGCTGAGTGCATGACAATCGACCTAGCGCACCTTACTCCTCGTCTGAAAAGTCTGCAACATGACACGTTGTAGCCCGAAAATGGGTCAGCACATGGAATATGCTACCAATATAACACAGTAGAGCAATGAACAGATAAATACTATCACTACAATGCATGTATGGCTGGTGGAGGCTCTAAGGCTATATTGTTTTACGAAAAGCCATTTTTCCCTACAACAAAAGAATATATTTTATTTAACTATCATGCTGGTTGAAACATCATTAAGAAGGTTCCTCCAACTCAATCCCAATTAAAGTATTCATTATCAGCCCAACAATTTAATTTAGAGTGATGAGATCAAATCAATAATTCAAGTACCAGATACTCAAGATGTCCATAACCGGGGACACGGTTAACCATGATTAGTTTTTACACTCTGCAGAGGTTTCCGCACTTTTCCCCACAAGACTCGATCTCCTCCATTGGATTTCTCGCACTACATGGTGTTTGAGAGACGGATAACCAAGACACAGTCCTTCAGAAGCATTAACTCTAACCCTGGGTAGACAGTACCAACCTACATCCCCTACATCTGCTAGCCTACCACTTGAAGAGGTCATGCAACTTACTCAACTATGCTAGAGCCCACAATAGCTCGTGGCTGCACACGGAAGTTTCTAGCATGAATAATCTTATGATCCCTTTGAGCCTGGGTGGCGAACCATATGATGATCACACGGGTACTCCAGGATATCCTAGGACAACACTGGATTCTCCAGGTGCCCGCAACCAATCCACCGAGATGTGTATTTAAGTAGCCACCTTAAGTTAACCATTAATTAACAATCTCACATCTGTCATGGATACACTCAAACCTAATCCACGTCTACGAGCATAGCATGGCAATAAGCATAGCATAGAAGTAACTTCCAAGGGTTTGATAATAAAAGGGCAATAGGTTCTACCTCATCAACTACTTCCCAAAACCTGCAAGTTAATCACATCCTAATCATGCAGTGTTTGAGGGCTTGCAACTAATGCATAAAAACTGGGTATGAAAAGAGTATGATCAATGTGTTACTTTCCTTGCTGATGATCCGCAAAACCTAGTGACTCCTAGTAGCATGCTTCGCACTCCAGGAATTCTATCGTAAACAAACAATAACATACATACTCCCTCCGTCCGTGAATAAGTGAACATATAGGTTTTGTCCTAAGTCAAAGTTTTAAAACTTTGACCAACTTTATAGGAAAAAGTAGCAGCATTTATGACACTAAATTAGTATCACTAGATTTGTTTTGAAATGTTCTTTCATAATATATCAATTAGATGTCATACATGCTACTATTCTTTTCTATAAAATTGGTCAAAGTTTTAAAAGTTTGACTTAGAACAAAGGCTAGATGTACACTTATTCATGGACGGAGGGAGTAAGAAATCAAGCAAAGATGCACGGGTAAAGCTCAAATAAGAAGATCTAACCAGAAAGTTCAACTGAAGAACTCTGGTTTGCAAAAAGAATCAAATCAAACGGAGCAACGAAACTCCAACTACGAAAGAAACAAGATTCGTTTACTAATCTGGACTAAAGTCAAATTTTATAGTACCAAAATATTGTTCAAGTTGGTTAAATAGAAAGAGGGCTTCGAGATGAAGATCTAGGCACTTGTTTCACCTGATTTGGATAAACAAGCGAAAAGATAAACTAAAACGAAGATCAGGGCAGAAATCGCGATCGAAAATAATCACGTAAAAACCCTGGAAAATAAAATGAAACGAACAGGCTAACGAACAAACTTTCGCTGTCTGCAGCTAACTGACGAACAGCGTTCGTTAAAACGAATGTACGGACGAACGTCCGCTAAACAACTAAACTGGGAAAAATCGAACCGATTCTAAAAAATGAATCTAGGGGTTTATAAAAAACTAACGGTTCTACCGTTTAGCCGGAAAAGACCGGCGGCGGTGGATCCGGCAAGCGGCGTCTCCAGGGGGGCGGGGCGGTGGTGAAGCGGCGCGGCGGCGGCGGAGTGGCGTGGCGACGGCGGCAGAAGGCGACGACGGCACGGCTGCTTTGGCTGCGGGGTGGCGCGGCGATGTGGGGTAAGGGGGGGCAGCGGTGGTATTTAAGAGGGGGTGGTGGCGTGGGGGGGGGGAAGGCAGCGGGGCGAGGCGGAGTCAGCCACGGCGCGGTAGCGTACGGGCGGCGGACTCCCGCTCAGGGTCGGGGTGACGCATCACGTGGGCCGGCTGGGCTTTCGCCCCAGTCGGTCGTCCGAAGCAAATTTAAAAAAAAACGATTTCGCCGAAATAAAATCCTAGAAAATAAAATAAAAATATCAAAATATCAAAACAAATTTTCACCGTCTAAATAGAATATTTAGAGCAAACTGAATATTTTCTTGGACTAAAATGCAATTTTTGAAAAAATGCATATTTTTTCTAATTCAAATAAAATAGCAATAAGATCCAAATAAAATTGTTTATTTGATTTTAATATTTTTCCTCCAATATTCCTTTTATTTTGGAGAAGTCATATTATCTCCTCTCATATATTTTAATATGAAATATTTTCGGAGAGAAAAACAATTAAAACCAAAGTGATCCTTGTTTCGATATTGGATAAATTTTCAAATATGAGAAACGTGAAATCCCCAACTCTCTCCGTGGGTCCTTGAGTTGCTTAGAATTTTGAGGATCGCGAAATGAACGGCAATAAAATATGATATGCATGAATGACCTATCTATAACATTCCAAATTGAAAATTTGGGATGTTACAAACCTACCCCCCTTAAGATGAATCTCGTCCTCGAGATTCGGGTTGGCTAGAAAATAGGTGTGGTGGTCTTTGCGTAGATCGTCCTCTCGTTCCCAGGTGGCTTCATCCTCGGTATGGTGGCTCCACTGAACTTTGCAACACTTGATAACCTTGCTGCAAGTAACTCGGCTGGCAACCTTAAGAATCTTTACAGGTATGTCAAATCACTATCCAACTGAATTGCTTCCAAGGGTACTGTATCTCTCAGGGGTATATCGGCCATCTCTGCATGGCACTTCTTCAACTGGGAAACGTGAAACACATCATGAACTCCTGACAGTCCTTCGGGTAACTCCAACTTGTAGGCAACCTCTCCCATGCATTCCAAAATACTATACGGTCCTCCAAATCTCGGGGCTAACTTTCCCTTAACTCCAAAACATTTAACTCATCGTAGTGGTGACACACGGAGATATTCTCTATCTCCAATTTCATAGACTACCTCCTTACGTTTTGAATCTGCATAACTCTTCTGCCTGGACTGAGCCACCTTCAGTCTATCTTGAATCAGCTTAACCTTCTCTTCTGACTCTTTAATCAAATCCGGTCCAAACAACTGGCGGTCTCCAACTTCATCCCACATCAACGGTGTTCTGCACCTCCTTCCATACAAGGCTTCGAAAGGTGTCATCTTCAAACTGGCTTGGTAGCTGTTGTTGTATGAGAACTTCACATAGGGCAAATTATCATCCCAGCTAGATCCATAATCTAGCGCACAAGCTCTCAACATGTCCTCCAGAATCTGATTGACTCTCTCGGTCTGTCCATCTTTCTGTGGATGAAAAGATGTACTGAACTCTAGCCTGGTACCCAAAGTCTGGTGCAGCTAGTGCCAAAAGTTTGAAGTAAACTGTGTTCCTCTATCTGATACAATAATCCTCGGAACTCCATGCAGACATATGATCCTGGTCATGTATATCTTGGCCAACTTCGCACTGGTATAGGTGGTTTTCACTGGGATAAAGTGAGCCACTTTGGTCAAGCGATCCACTACTACCCAGATAGAATCATATCCCGATTGGGTCATGGGTAATCCGGTGATAAAATCCATGTCAAGCTTATCCCACTTCCATTCGGGTATTGGCATAGGCTGCAATAATCCTACTGGCTTCTGATGTTCTGCCTTCACTCTCTGACAGACATCACATACGGCTACATACTCAGCAATGTCCTTCTTCATACCCGTCCACTAGAAACGCTCCTTCAAATCCAAATACATCTTGGTGTTACCAGGGTGTATCGAGTATGGCGAGTCGTGAGCCTCCTGAAGTATCAACTTCCTAATCTCTACATTATTGGGCACATAAACACGGTCCTCAAACCACAAGGTGTCGTGCTCATCCTCATGAAAACCTTTGGTCTTTCCTTTGCACATTCTCTCCTTTATTTCAGCAATTTCCTTGTCATCCTTCTAAGCTTCATGAATCTTTCCCAACCATGTAGATTGAACTTCCATCGCTGCAACAAAACCTCTAGGAACAATCTCCAAACAGAGTTCCCTGAGATCGTCGGCTAACTACTTTGGCAAACCTCCTGTTACTAAGGTATTAGCATAACTCTTCCGGCTCAAAGCGTCTGCTACGACATTGGCCTTCCCTGGATGATAGTGCAACTTCATATCGAAATCCTTTATGAGCTCCAACCATCTCCTTTGCCTGAGATTCAACTCCTTCTGTGTGAAAATGTACTTCAAACTCTTATGATCCGTGTACACATCACAATGATTTCCAATAAGAAAATGTCTCCAGGTTTTGAGTGCATGCACTACGGCTGCTAACTCCAAATCATGTGTGGCATAATTTAATTCATGTGGTCAAAGCTATCGTGAGGCATACGAAACAACTCTTCCGTCTTGCATAAGTACACGTCCAAGTCCTAAGCAAGACGCGTCGCAATACACTTGGAAATCCTTACGTATAGCTGGCAGAATCAGCACTAGGGCTATAGTCAAACGTTTCTTCAACTCCTAGAAACTTGCTTCGCATTCTTCAATCCAATGGAACTTGGTGTCCTTCTTCAACAATGTCATCATAGGCTTCGCAATCTTGGAGAAATTCTCAATAAATCTCCGATGATATCCTACGAGTCCGAGAAAACTGCGGATCTCTCCAACTGAGGTGGGTGCCAACCACTCAGTGACTGACTGAACCTTAGTAGGGTCTACAGCTATATCTTCTCCTGATATAACATGTCCAAGGAATCCAACTTCCTTCAACCAAAACTCACATTTGCTGAACTTGGCGTATAACTGATGTTCCCTGAACTTCTCGAGAACTAAACGCAAATGCTCCTTATGATCCTCTTCATCCTTCGAGTATACCAAGATATCATCAATGAACACCACGACAAACTTATCCAAGAACTCCATAAATAATTTGTTCATCATGCTCATGAAATAGGCAGGGGAATTAGTCAGTCCAAATGACATAACTGTATACTCATATAACCCGTACCGTGTGGTGAAAGCTGTCTTAGGTATATCCTGTTCTCGAATCTTCAGCTGGTGGTATCCTGATCGCAGATTGATCTTGGAAAATACTTTAGATCCTTGTAACTGATCAAACAAATCATTGATCATCGACAGTGGGTACTTGTTCTTGATCGTCACTTCATTCAATGCGCAATAATCAACAACCATTCTCAGTGATCTATCCTTCTTCTCAACCAAGAGCACTGGGGCTCCCCATGGTGATGAACTTCGTCGAATGTAACCTTTCCCCAATAACTCCTTGATCTGCTTCTTAATCTCCTCCAGATCATTCACAGGCATCCGGTATGGTCTCTTCGATATTAGTCTAGTGCCTGCCAACAGCTCTATCAAAAACTCAATATCACGATCTGGCGGCATGCCTGGTAATTCCTCTGGAAATACATCCGGGTAATCCTTCACTACAGGCACTTCTTCCTGAACAACTCCCATGAGGGAATTTACGTGAGTACTCTCAGGAGTATTGTAACAGCCTGGTTTTTGGCCCTTTTCTTTTTCTTTTTGATTTATTTAGTTTTTGCTATGTTTTTTTGGAGTGGTTCTGTCGCCTTGCCACCTGGGAAATCATCCTCATTCCCCTCCCAAGTGGCTCATCATTCTCAAAAACTTGCCAAGATCATGTCACTTTACTGCTTGACCAAACCCTAATTTCTTTTTCTCAGGAATATTCCTTTTCCTATTAAAGGAATAACCCTATCTGCCCTAGGTTGTGAAGAAACCCATATTTATGTCCATCCAAAAATTCCAAATAATTCTCATAATTTTTTTGGGTCATATGTTGATCAAATATGCCCAAACCTTCCTGTCCTAGCCCAAGAATAATTCCCCAATAATTATTCTTCATTTCTGTCCAGAGGGGCACTTTGTGAAGGAAGTGTCACCTATCCAATCTTGTTTGCTCCCAAACTTGTTGGGCATTCGTTTATGTCCAAATCATTGCCACATGCCAAAATTCAACTTTATTTTCCTAGACAATCTTCCTTAGTGATTTTCAAAGTTTTTGTCAAACAGAAGCCACTGTGAAGGAAGTACTAGCTAGGAGCATCCAAATGAGTTGAAATTTGGCATGCCTCTTCATGTGCTCATATAATTAGCCTCCTATAAATTTCAGCACCATCCAATCGTCTATGTGAGCACAGGATCAAATATTTGCTTCTCAGGTTGTGAAGCAAGTGCATTTTATATTGCTTCAAAAATCCTGATAAATTACCAGATCACTCTCCTACCTATATAACTTCTCTCCATCAAATTTGGCACCATTTCACCTAGCCAATATTTATCCAAAATTCTTGCAAGATTCTGGTCAGTGAAGATAGCTGTGAAGGAAGTACCATTTTGGTGAATCCAATTGGTATGAAATTGTTACAGCTTCTTACTATGAACAAATGGCTAAGCCTTGCCAAATTTGAGCTCAATTTGATGCTCCATGTGAGTGCATCATCCAAATCTTATTTCTGGACCAAAAATACAGTTATGAAGCAACTATATTCATTACTGGTCCTAATCCTCTCCAAGTTACCAGGGCGAGAGTCCTTCTTTACCTAAACCTCGCAGACAACTCATTTGCTCTCAATCACCTTCCTGTTGGTCACCAGTGCTCACCCAAGTTTACTGCAGTAAACTTCAAATGGTGATTACCATCTAACTAGAGCAGTTTTTATCGATCTACCGCCGAGTTGGAACCCCCCTGGATGAACTTGGCCGTAGACAAGAATATCCAGTCCATATTCCCCGCTACATGCTAGTGCACGCGGTGACCGTGTTAATGGCATCACTGTGCACACGCTCTGTGTGCAGTGGCCGCGTCCAGTGGCCGTTTGTGCTTCCGCACCTCCTCCTCTCGTCGGCTTCGCGCGTGTGAGCGTGTCCAGCAGTTTTACCGCATCGTCGCCACCCTCCTGTACCTCTCTCCCTCTCCGTAAAATCCCCCGCCGATGCTCACCGACGCTCGCCCACAGGTGCGTTGTGCTCCGCTTGGCTCCGAGATCGGTTCGACCTCTTCCTCTGCTATCCGGCGTCGCCTACCCCTCCGTGAGCTCTGAATCAATAGCTCGTCGTGTTCCCGTGCCCTCCCATGCTCGCTGGCCTCGTCAGAGCCTTGGCTGGATCCCCGCGTGACACCCGGCTCGGCCTCCCTCGCCTGGCTATAAGTAGCCATCACCGGCCTCGTCCGAGCACACCAGCAGCCCTCCCTCACTCCCAGAGCCCCGTCCGACCATTCCACCGAGCTCGAGGAGCTCCAGTTACTCCTCCACGGCCGCCATGCCCGCCTCGGTTTCGGCCTAAATTAGCCCAACGCCGAGCCCTCCTCCATCTCTAGCCACCACCATTGGCTTCTTCGTGCCTCGTAGAGCCTCCCCAACCCATTCGTTCGTCGCCGGAGTGCATGTGGTCATGGCTCCCACGGTTGGTCGCCGCCTCTGCCCTCGGCCGCTGCAACTCTTAGCCGCCATCCCGCTTCTCCACGGCGCCTGCTAGCCCTATGGATGGGTGCGGTGTGCCCTCCCGCATCCGTCGGTGCCCTCGCCTCGGCCAATGGTGGTCGGAGCTGGTCGGGCCACCACCGGCATCGCCCTGCCTCGCCTCTCCTCTGTCTCGCTCGGGGGGAGACCAAGCAGAGGAAGAAGACGAGTGCCTGGACCGCCTCCTCCCCGTGGACCCTGCCTGTAAGTCTCACATCATTGATCCAGCCCGGGCCCTCTCATTTTAAGTGGAAACGTATTCGCCTATTTGCGTTTTCATTAAACGAAAGTGTAAACTGATGCAGCTTCTAGCAAGAATACGTTTCCCTGTTTGAAAAGAGCATTTCCACCTACTACGGCCTAAAGTACGTTTTCCTTTTTCGAAAAATGTAATCCGCCGAGTGCGCTTTCGGTTTTAGCCACCAGGGGCCTGCCTACGAATAGAAAATTTACAGATTGGTCCCTGTACTTCAAACAGCTATAACTTTTTGCTCGCAACTCCGTTTGAGGTGAATCCAAAGCCCACATATTCGTCTCTTCGAGCTCAAACTTTTTTTATCATTTTCATTATGTTTCAACATTCTGAAAATGGCCATTTTGCCCTTGCAATAAATCAGCCCCCTTCAAGAGAAAAGTGTTTCCAGCGAATCTTTATGCGATCTTTCCGCACAACTTCCTGGTGATTTCTTCATCCCCAGGCAAGCCACACCCTCCATTGGCATGATTACAATGCAGTGACATGGTTTATTTATTTGAAATTGTTTAAAATACTGCATTAGCTATGTATGATTTGTTCATGGCATTTCTCAGAGTATGGTTTTTGATCTAGATGTTGCCATGATATTGCTTGGAGTTCTAGGACTTATGTTTTGATGATTATGTGGATGACATGTGCCTTTGGATTCTTAGTGGCTATTATGATTATTTTCATGATGGTATCTGGTATTATTTTGGAGTATTATTTTGGATATCATGTTGCCTTTGGATTATTAGTGGCTGGTGGTAGTTTCGTCATGATGCTAGTTGATATTATGTTTTGGAGTATGATGATGGAGATGATGCTTGCATGTGGATCATAGCTGGATAGTTAGTTCTTGATATTGGAGTATTAGTATTATCGTTCTTGGATTCATCCTGATAGTAGTGTTACAAAATCCTCGAAGTATCCTGGTATGATGTTATGATGCTTGGATTATTTGTTGGGTATGCTATGACTTGGATTATAGGTTGATAGATGATATCGGAGTATCAGTCATTACAGTTATATTTTTGGGGATAAATTCCGTCATTAAGTTGGTCAGGTGCCACCGAACCGGGCTTTCTCTAGTGCAACCACATTTTCCTTTATGGGAAGGCCCTAATGCAATGTTATTGTCGTGTCTCTCGCCGGTGCCTCCAACGAGGGAAGGTTATGGGCACGCGCTACCCTGATCAGATCCGCGCTTTGACCCTTTCTGCGTATGGGGCAATGAGATATCGATGAACCCGCATCAAGTGGGGAAGCTGATAAAGATTGTTAGTAAAATGGGTCCAAAGATGGCAGTTAAACTATTTGTTTACACTTTATCCAAGACAACAGTGAACTGCAGGATGGTAAGTAAGAACTTTGCAACCTTCTTTTTACTGCCCATAATGAGTTGTGTTAGATGACAATGTCTGAATCTTTTTCCTTTGTAGTGGTTGCCAAAGCAGTTTACTCAAGATTACCTCTGAAATTACATGATTGGTGGGCATGCAGAGGTTAAAGTATTTCTACCAAAACACGGTGATTATCTAGATGTTTTCATGAAGACCGTGAAGGATGGGCGGTCGGCCATCACAAGCGGTTGGACTAGAGTCGTGTGTGCCTTCTGCATGGAGGAGGGCATAATATGGGCATTCCGCTTCACCTTGTTCAGCAACCAAAATGTATTTCGCCTCTTTCTTTACCGTCTTTAATAGTACAAGTGTACAACTATGGTTCATCATTCTTTATTTGGTTCGTATGTAATTCTTGAATATATGTCACTGGTATGCGTCGGTGCTATACAAACGGTTTTTAACCCCTTTCCGCAACGGCATTTGGAACCATCGCCAAGTGAGTGTGGGCGATAGGGGGTCCTTCCCACATGACCCAGAAACCGTCGGGGATAGGGACCTTATAGTACTCCTACTCATTTTTTGCTTGCATTGCCATCACATTCGGTATTCTGTGGTGCTACGTTTACGATGCGCGGCCCATCATAAATGGTTCACTATTATAGAACGTGTATGGTGCATGGCCCATCACAAACGGTTCACTATTAAGAAGATTAGCTAATCGTCGTATGAGCGTCGGACAGGATTACGAAACGTTGGACCATCGTAACATCGCCGTACACGACAACTATCGCACACGCTATTCTGTGGTGCAACGTTTACGACGCATACTTCATCAGAAATAGTTCATGGTTGAGAATCTTGTACGATAAGGCAACTAACACAAACGTTTAGTTTGCCCGCACCGGTTGTGATATTGTCTGACATCGCACACGCTTTGCAAAGGGCAATTGTGTGCATGCTTGCACACGTTTCCTCTCTGTGAACCATCTTGGATTATGGTGTATATCGCAAACGTTTGTGTTTTACCAACCTTGTGTGTCGTAACAATCTGGAGAGTGTAATTTCACCGTAATTTAATTGCTACTATTTCAAATTGTATCGGATTTGAATTTGAATTTGAATGTATGCTACAGCTTTATTCATATCCATAAGGTTCAAACAACCAATGCATTATTTGATTCATAGGTACATATGTTCAAGAATTACATAAGAACCAAATAAAGAATGATGAACCACAGCTGTGTACTTGTACTATTAAAGACGGTAAAGAAAGAGGCGAAATACATTCTGGTTGCTGAACAAGGTGAAGCGGAATGCCCATATTGTGCCCTCCTCCATGTAGAAGGCACGCACTACTCTAGTCCAACCCCTTGTGATGGCCGACCGCCCATCCTTCATGGTATTCATGAAAACATCTAGATAATCATTGTGTTCTGGTAGAAATACATTAACCTTTGCATGCCACCAATCATGTAGTTTGAGAGGTAGTCTTGAGTAAACTGCTTTGGCAACCACTGCAAAGGAAAAAGATCCAGACATTATCATCTAACACAACTCATTATGGGCAGTAAAAAGAAGGCTGCAGAGTTCTTACTTACCATCCTGCAGTTCGCTATTGTCTTGGATAAAGTGTAAACAAATAGTTTAATTGCCATCTTTGGACCCATTTTACTAACAATCTTTATCAACTTCCTCACTTGATGCTGGTTCATCGATATCTCATTGCCCCATACACAGAAAGGGTCAAAGCACGGATCTTTGCCAATGACATATGTACCTAAAAGCACCAAGTTAATATTAGAAGCTAAACAACAATTGCACAATGATGTAGTACAACACTCTTTTATAATATGTCTATATACATCCATATGTGGTGGTCCATTTGAAATATATAAAAAGACAAATATTTAGGAACGGAGAGAGTATCTTATAACATCCAATATACTCAGATATTAGATGAATTAAAATCTTATATTATGGGCCGGAAGGAGTTTAGTGCATTCTTACAAATTATGAGCTGATTAACTGTTGTTGTATCCATGGGTTACAATTAGTTTGAGCTAGTTCGGGCTCAAATAGCCCTAAAGTATGTCTAAACATGAGGGCTAGTTTGAGCTAGTTGCATCTATAACGAACCCAAAAAAACTATCTAACCCAAGCGGTGCTAATTGGAGCTAGTTCTCCTAGTGCATTTATTGTCAATCTAACCCTGCCATCCAAACAACTCTTTGGGTGGAGTTAGTTCAGGGTTAGCCACGAGCTAGAAACTAACTCTAACCTCTAGCTAAGTTGAGTATCCAAACAGGAATGTGTTGTTGTTGTTACTGCTGCTGCTGTTCTTCTACGTATATCTAGACATCATCAAAATATTAATGTAACACTCTTCCTTGTTGCTATGTAGCCTAGGATTGCATATTTAGACATTATGTACAGTGCGTGTTGCTATGTAGCCTCAGATATATTACATATGGCCCTAGTTAACCTAACGATAAATGGCTTGCAGATATATTTAGTTAAAAGTCCGATTCACCGATTAGTCCCTTATCAGCCGGCGGACTATATGGTACCAGCTACCGATATCCCGAACAGTGAGCAGATATAAGCCATGGGATGAAACTAACCTCAATGGAAAACAACAGTCGTTCACTACAGGAATCAGGAACTTTGCCGTCAGCCATTGCGGATGGCAAAGGCACACATCGCGGACGGCAAAGACCTTTGCCATCCGGCTGAACAGGCTACGGCAAAGGCTACTTGCCGTCTGCTGGCAGACGGCAAAGATACAAAGGTCTTTGTCGTCCGCCAGCTGATGGCAAAGAGCCTGGACGGCACACGTTTTAGCTTAGGTCCATTAAGGGGTTAACGACGTGCATTGCCGTCGGTTGGCGGACGACAAAGACCTTTGTATCTTTGTCGCCAGCCAGTGAATGGTAAATGGCATTGAATCATTGCCGTCGGCCAGCGGACGGCCAAGCATGCCACGTGGCAGCACCTGGGGGCTGGCCTATTTGGTAGCTTTGCCGTCAGCTGGCTGATGGCAAATATTAAACGTTCTTTGTCGTCCGCTGGCTGATGGCAAAGCAACAAAATAGGCAGCCTACCGCCCCAGATTGCACAGGTAGCTGACATGTGGCATGTTTGCCGTCCTCTAGCTGATGGCAAAGCTCTTTGCTGTCCGCCAGCGGACGGCAAAGAGTGTAGATAGCCCCTATTTTTTCTTGAAATCATTCAATTTGACAGAATTTCACATATATATACACACATATGAAAAATACTTTCGACAAGCATACCAACACATATACATACCAAATCATATCCCTGCCATATGGATATGATCATCCAACACATATACATAGCAAATGGTTTCATCCAACACATATACATAGCCAACATATCCAACAACAAGCATACAATGGTTTCATCCATACATACATATGTAGGTAGCAAGTTTGACATTGTTCATTGTACAAAATCAAAACAAGAAGGAAGCATAAAAGAGAAGAGTAGACTCTATCAACACAAGCTTCCTCATCTAAAGCAAATCTGCAAATTGGGAAAGAAGCAAGTTAGAAGAAGACTATCTAGAAAAAGAAGAAGAAGAAGAAGAAGAAGATTTTTTTTCTCTTTCTTTTTCTCCTCTCCTCTATTTCATCTTCTTCTTCTAACTAAGGTAGGTAAAAATGCCATTTTATTGCTAAGCTAGGTAAAAATGCTAAGTGTAGGTCATTTTAGAGCTAAGCTAGGTAAATAGGTCATTTTGGAGCTTACTAAGGTTATTATGTCATTTTCGAGGAAAGTAAGGTAAGTCTATATCATTTTGGAGGTAACAAAGATTAACATGACATTTTTGAGGAAAGAAAGCTAAGTATAGCTCATTTTTTGTCTAACTTAGGTATTTATTCCATTTAGGAGGAAAGTAAGCTAAGTATGCATTTGTTAAGAAAAACACTAGAGAAAACTTACCCTCATCACAACAAATGGGATGAAGATCACAACTAAGGTAAAGATTGATCCAACGGCATAATGATACCAAGCCTCATTATCAATGGCATATTTTCTAATCTTCTTAAGCTTTAGGCGCATTGCATCCATCTTCAAGTGCATTGCATTCATCTTCATCTTGTGATCATCGACGACATCGGCAACATACAACTCCAATGTCATCTTATCTTCTTCAATTCTTTTAAATTTTTATTTCAAATACTCATTCTTTTTCAACTAAATTTAACTTCTCGACAACAGGGTCGGTTTCAAATTCCAGTTCACATACCTCCTAGATTAAAATATCTCTATGTCAACTTGATGGCCATAATTGTCATAAATGAGAAATGCAACAAATAGTTATGAAAGAGAATTTACCACATCTGAATCATAAAGCGGGCGAGGGCCGACGGGGACAGACATCAAGACCATGGCACTATGTATAAGAAAGAATAATACGAAGTAAGAAAAATATACAAGTAACTATATAAGTCATACAATCATGCAAGTAACTATATAAATCAAGTACAACATAAAAAATTGAATACCTAGTCATAATCTGGTTCAATAAATGCTTCAGGGTCAATAAATGCATCATCATCATCACTATCAGTAATGACATGCTCATCATCATCATTAATAAATGCATCATCATCATGTGGAAGGCCACCTCTATGTAATATGTCAAGCATTGACAGGTCATCGGCTGCAGTAACCTCTTCTAGTTCAGGCTCTTCTTGTTCCGGCTGAGGGATGAAGTCGGGTTCACTATCTACTTCAATGTTCTGGGGTGAAGTAGAGCGGTTCTTGAAACGTTTTTTGGAAATACGCATTTCTTGGAAGAATTCTCCTTCATATGTGTCTAGGTTAATGTGAGGTGCATAATCATCTTCATTGGGGGGAGGTGGTCTAACACGTGGCGGCACTTCATAAACTACATCCCAACCTTTGAGATTAGGATCACTTTGATAGGCCCACAGTAGATAGAAAACTTGGGTAGCCTGTTGAGCCATAATATAGACATCGGGAACATCCAAATGGGTGCTTTGATTGATTTCCACTAGCCCTATATGTTCATGAGTCCTTCTAGTCTCCTTCGGTTGGAACCAATAACATTTGAAGACTACGACATTTGGTGGGTATGCACCATAGAATTGAAGTTCATAAATTGCTTCAACTCTTCCAAAATACTCGGTATCTCCTTCGCCAATAGTAGAGACACAACAATTTGTAGACTTTCGGTCGGCCATACATAGCTCTTTGCCATAGGTACGAAAGCAATACCCGTTGATGCCGTATTTGTCAAATGAACGGACCTTATAGTCAAAACCATTAGCGACTTGTCTCAATTCGGCGTCCATAAGCTCTGAATTAGCCTACAAGTTTAATATGAAAGGGATTATTGCATTAGCCACAAATTAGACGAAGAAATGAAATTATCTAATGGAAATTACCGTTTGTTTGAACCAAGAGATGAAACCAGGATAGTCGCGTCCATGATTTGCCAGAAGCTCATACTCTTCGCCGGAATCCTTTTGGATCACCGCTACATACGAGAATATGGCGACGTATCGACTGTGTCAAATTTATCCAGCAATAAGAGTAGTGCAAAGGAATTAGAAGTTACGAAACAATGTACCAAGAACTTACTCGATGTACGGCCGCACTTCAGTTAGGTTGGTGAAGATATACAACGAAATGATCTACCATTCTTTGAAATCCAATGTTAAGGAATTGCACCAGCTGGTGCGAGATCCCCATTTAATAGGCTAAGGTTGGATCCACCCTTTTTAGGTTCGTCAGCATTGTACCGAGGCTTCAGCTTATGCAAATGGCGATTTTTGGCTTCGTAGTGTGCTGTCACGAAGTTTGCCGCCTCCTCAGTAATGAATGCCTCAGCCATCGATGCTTCAATTCTATGTTTATTTTTACATTTTTCTCGTAGCGTCTTCTGCATCCTCTCAGTGGCGTAGCACCAACGATTTTGCACAGCCCACCCCCCCCCCAATCTTGCCTCAGTTGGGAGATGCAAAATCAAGTTCTACATTGGATTAAAGAAGCCCGGCGGAAAGATCTTCTCTAACTTGCAGATCAACTCCGGCGCCAACTCTTCCATTTCTTCTAGCATGCCAGGCGATAGTTCTTTCGCACAAAGAACATGGAAGAAATATCTCATCTCTGCCAGTACTAGCCATTCATCCTTAGGGATGAAGCCACACAACATCACTAGCATTACCCGCTCAATCCATATGTGCCAATCATGACTCTTAAGACCAAATATATTCAATTTATCAAGACTGACTCCCCTCCTTAGATTCGCTACATACCCATCGGGGAACATCAACTGTTGTTGCACCCATAAGATAATTTCCCTCATAGCTGGCCTTCCAAGATTGAACCATGCCTTTGGCTTCGTCCAGTTCTGCTTTCCTTTCGGTTCTTTCATGTTTTGTAACAGCCTATCACATAGCGCCTCCAGATCGACTCTTGACTTAGTATTATCCTTTAACTTCCCATCTATGCCGAACAATGTACCAAAAAGTGCCTCAGCGATATTCTTCTGAGTGTGCATCACGTCGACGTTGTGTGGGCAAAGGAGGTCTTTGAAGTAAGGCAGATCCCACAAGCATATCTTGTGAGTCCAGACATGTTTCGAATTATACCCCTTGAAATACCTTGGACGCTCTTGATCTAGCTTGAGAGCATTTAACTGATCTAGTGTCTCTTGGCCTGTCAACGCAGGTGGTGCAGAGTTTTTGACAACTCTACCTCTGATGAAGTTCTTATTGTCTTTCCTGAACTTATGGCTAGGATCCAGGAACTGTCTATGCATGTCAAAGCAAGAAAACTTGCGACCGGCCTGAAGCCAACGAAACTCAAGAGCACCCTTGCATGTGGGGCACGAGAACCTTCCATGAACACACCAGCCAACGAATAGCACATACGCCGGCAACCCATGCATCGAGTACATGTACCAGACACGCATTATGAAGTTCCGTTTGCTAAAGGCGTTGTATGTCTTGAACCCATTATCCCAGGCTTCTTGCAATTCGTCCTTCAGCGGATGCATGTACACATTCATATTCTTCCCCGGATAGTTGGGCCCGGGAATTATCAACGTCAGGAAAATGTTCTTTCTTTGCATAATCTGTCCGGGGGGGAGATTGAGTGGAAAGACAAATACGGGCCAACAACTGTATTGGGCTGCCGTCAGACCAAATACACTGAACCCATCCGTGCTGATGTCGACTCGAGGATGCCTCGGATCTGCCACTTTGTCATCATGCAATGCATCGAAGCTCTTCCATGCTTCACCGTCCTATGTGTGCACCATCATCAGCTTCCCATATGCATCTAGTTGGGTTCTTTTTCCCATTTTGTGCCATGTCATCTGTCCTGCCATCTCTTCGACCATGAAAAGACGTTGAAGTCTTGGTACGATTTGCATATACCAAAGAACATTAACGGGGATTTTGGTCTGTGTCTTCTCACCCATACCGTTGTCTACCATAACATACCTGGATGACTTGCAAATGGGACAATAGGTCAAGTCCGCATACTGAAGCCTAAATAAGACACATCCTTTCTCATAGGCATGTATCTTCTCATAGGGCATCTTAAGAGCACGGAGAATTTTGTCTGACTGGTACATGTTTGCAGGTAGGACATGGCCTTTGGGTAGAAAACATCCAAATATTGTCATAATTGCGTCATAGCATTCTCTGCCCAAGTTGAATTGAGCCTTCAGAGCCATTATTTGTGAGATGGCATCTAGCTGACAAAGCTCGATGTGCTCGTGGAGAGGACATTTTGAAGACTCCAACATTTCATTGAAGGCCTTTGTAGATTCCTCCATCTCATCGTCCGAGTCCCGAGCATCATCAAAGTCTTGTACCATGTCTTGCATCCCTGTACCATGCTCGTCGGTGCAACGACGAAGCACCTCAGCTCTGGCACGTTGGGCAGACTCGCCATGAAATGTCCACATAGTATAATCGGGTGTAAAACCCCACTTCTGCAGGTGTTTGCCCATTTCATCCTCTGTCCTCTTATGCCAATTGTTGCACCCGGCGCAGGGGCACCATGTTATCCTCTGGCCATTTGCAAATGCGTCTCTCAGAAACCCCTTGGTTCTTGTTAACCATTCAGTGGTCATGTCTTTCTGACTAGTGTGACCGGTGTACATCCATGTACGATCAGTCATCTTGCCTAGCAAATGGACACATAATAAATATATATATAAATCAGCATGTATATATTCATCAGTTAAAGGAGTTTGTCACTTTTATTACGTCCATGCAACCTAGACGCTAATAGGTAAATATAGGTCCTAATCCCACCCGAGTATGTGTAGATTGGGTTCGTTTTCCAATGCTCTGCTCCGGATCCGACGCAAAATTTCGGTAGCACCTCCCCGCTATTCTCCTGATAAACATCTCGGCAATAAGCAGAGAGGATGTGTACCCGAAGAACAACAGGGAGGCACTGACGAAATTCTGCATCGGATCCGGAGCAGAGCATATGGGAAAACGAACCCAATCTACACATACCTGGGTTGTCCATAGATAACGTTCGACAATTCGAAAGAATTACGGTTATAAATATGCAAATGCATGCATATTTATAGATGTAACTCTTTCGAATGGGAGATGCATAGTGGTCACGCGTACTGATGATTGAAGACACCTATAGCTAGCAAGTTTCATCAGCACGAAGACCAAAACAGAGCAAATCAAGGGGGAGGAGATGTCATTTGTGCTAACCCACGAATGCAGGGGCAGAGCTCATCGAACACTAGACCCTCGCAGCAACGAAAAAACTGCACATTTAAATCAAAAGATGAGTTTCATAGAAATATTGTTTTTTCGTCAACTAACTGAATATTTACAACAGGATGAGCGGGTTAGGGGTTCCTCGGCGTCGATAGAACCCTAAATAGCAACTACCATCGGTGCAAGGTACATGAGGCGGTCGTCGTTGAACACTAGATCCACGTCCCACAAGTGACGCCGGCGCCCGGCGTCCCGCAACAATAGTTCTGGTGGTCGATGACGGTCGAACACCTTGGCAAATTTGTATGGAAGTCTCTGCGATGAGGATTAAAGCCAAGTTTTGAAATTTCAAACAACCAAACCGACTTGAGTCTGTTTGGTTGTTTCAAGTTTCAACACTTAGCTTTCAATCGTCATCTCTGAGGCTGCCAGACAAATTCGCAATGGTGTTCGACCGCCATCGACGCCGAGAACTGTTGTTGTGGGACGCGGGACCCCTGTGTCACTTGTGGGACGTGGATGTAGTATTCGAGACCGACGGCCACATCTGCCTCGCACTGACGATACTTGCTATTTAGGGTACCATCGACACCGAGGAACCCCTAACCCGCTCGTCCCCGGGTAAACTAAATTAGCATGCATTCAATAAGCAAAACAACATCATCTCTTGCGTCCGTACATCGTCGAATATTATCACTAATACATCTCAAATAGTATCATACATATAGCATCGCTAATACAGCTAGAACCGTAGCGAACGACGGGTATCAGCGCGGGCGGTGGACACCCAAAGAGAAGGAACCATCACAGGATCATAGCTCCAATGAGATCCCTGAAGAACCTACCAGGTATTGTCCAACCTACCCTCCAATGCAACCATGTAGCGATGGACGTGCTCATCCTCCTCGCTGACACGGTGACATACCACCTCCGCGGTGTCTGAAAGCCTCGGAACCGTCGCTAGCCCATGCAACCGCCACCAAACAAGGTTCGGGTCAATGATGGGCTAACTCCTCACCAACCTGCGCCCCCCGGAAGGTAGAACCTCCCAGTACCAGCCCGGCAGAGCTCAGTCTCGGACATGGCCCCTCTGATCAAGCAGGCCTCCTCCATCGAGTCGACGACGAGGATGCGGGATAGGCATCGTTGACATCGAAGCGGGAATAAATGCTTGAACTAAAAAATAACAATAAATTTCACATGTTCAAAATAAACCAGAAACTTAACCTAAAGTAAACTAAACCTAAACCTAAACTAAACTAAACCTAAACTAAACTAAACTAACTAAACTACACCTAAACTAAACCAGAAACTTGACCTAAACTAAACCTAAACTAAATTATACTAAACCTAATTAAACTAAATCTAAAAACAGCGAGAGAAAATGAAAATATCTCACCTTGGAGCGGCCGGGGCGGCGAGGCGGGGCGGAGCGGCTGTGGCGGCGAGGCGCCGCAGCGGGGCAGCGACTCGGCGCGGTGGGGCGGTGACTCGATGCGGCGAGGCGGCACGTC
>NC_041384.1:420581272-420597405 GCF_002162155.2 Triticum dicoccoides
AGCGGCGCGGGGTTGGGATCAGGGGAGAGGGAGAGGGAGAGAGGGGCAGGGCGCGAGGGCGTTTTGATACATATAGGGCTAGGCTCTTTGCCGTCCGCTAGCTGACGACAAAGAGCGTAGCTAACGGACGTTAGAATGGCCACTTTCTTTCCCGTCCGTTAGCGGACGGCAAAGTTTCTTTGCCGTCAGCTAGCCGATGGCAAAGAAAGTGGCTGTTAGCTGCCCCCCTATCGGCCCACCCTACCTCTTTGTCGTCCGCTAGCGGACGGCAAAGATGGAGCTAACGGCAAACACTTTCTTTGCCGTCAGGTTTCCTCAAGCTGATGGCAAAGACTCTCTTCGCCATAAGCTAGCTGACGGGAAAGAAGCGGCTGACGGCAAAGTTCCTGATTCCAGTAGTGGTTCCCAAAATTGTCCTGTGCAGGTACATCAAGAAGCATGTTAAGCACAACAGGCTAAGCATCAACCAAAATTATCCATGGCACACAAAATAATCTCCAAAAGATAGCTTCAGTGTGCAGGTTTAAGCACACTAGTAAAGCAAAACAAGTGGAAAGGTGTGCTAACTGCAACATGCCTAACATTTAACAACAAGCAAACATAGTTATTCAAACTGGTATTGTGCCAGTCTAAGTACACTCGTTATTATTAAATAAAAATGGAAAGGCGTGTTAACTACATGATGCAGCAACCAAATGTAGTCATTCATAGTGGTATTGTTGAAACTGGTACTGATGAAATTGAACTGCACTGTTCATACTTGCACATATAGAACATCACATTGTGAATAACTGGAATAAACAAGGCATACTACGAACAACCAAAGATAGCATTTCAAACTGGACATATGCTAACTACAAACAACCGAACAATCAAAAACCTTTAAAAGAGGCATATGCTAGCTATAACAGGCTTAACAACAAGCAAATATATGCATTCCTATCGGTATGTTTAAAACTGGATTGATGAAATGTACTGCACAGTAAATAATTACACATATAGAGCATCACATTGTGAACAACTAAAATAAACAGGGCATACTGCAAACAACCAGGTATATCAATTAAAACTGGACATATTCTCACTACACTACAAAAGGGACTCGACAAAGCAAATCATGGGTTTCCACCTGTGAAGAGGCACGACAAAACAAATCGTGGGTTTCTGTAACACCCCCAGTGTCATGCTACAGTAATCCCCTGTTGATGGTGCCCTGTCCTCACACTACTATTGCTAATCCTCACTTGATCCAAATCACTGTTCATGTTCAAAGTCAAGAATTCAAATTTGCCAAACATGAAAACTAAAATGTTCAAAGTGTGGCAAATAATCACTGAGTAATTGTCATGTTGGAACCAACCTCTTCTGAATTCCCAAAATGCCCATGGGAATTAATTCAGTGCTCCAGCAACAATTAAATTGGCCTTTTCGATTTCTAAAATTAATTAGGCAACTCCTTTGGCCCCAAACTTTTTGTTCCATCTCAAGGTATTGTTTTAGTTTTATGTGCCAAGTTTTGTTCAAAACAAAACTCATTTGGTACTAAAAGAAAATGCAAAACAGAGCAAATAAAAGAAAACAAAAAAAGAAAAGGAAAAGGAAAGAAGAAGGAGAAGGAAAGCCCCTGCCCCACTTGGGCTTCGGCCCACCCGAGCCAGCTGGCCCAACAGGCCGGCCCACTCCCCCTCCCCGGTCGCCTTCTCCTGCTCCTCGAGCCATGTCACTACACGGGCTGGTTCCCGCCGAACCACCTCGCCGGCGACGACCCCCGCCGCGAGAGGATAAGGACGCCGCCCCAGACGCCTCGAGCCCTCCCCCTCACCTACCGCCACATCCACTCCCCCTAGACGCCTCGCCATTCCCCCCTTCTCTCTTCCTCGCTCACTCACTCCCCTCTCTCCGAATCGAGCGCGCCCGCTGCCATCCTCCATCGTCACCATGGCCACCGGAGTCGTCTCGCCCTCCTGACCTATCCAGCAGCTCTGCCGTCATCGGCTACCTCGTCCTCGCCACGAGCGGAAGCCGGGGAGCACCGCAGGCCACGGATCGAGCTGCCCCCTTCCGCCTCGGTCGCCGGCGATCTCCCTCCTCTCCGATGTTTCTGCAGCTCCTAAACCACCACGGGCCATCGTGTGAGACACTTGGTGAGCCTCTCTTCCTCCCTCATCTCTCTGGCCGTCCTCGCACGCGCGCTAGCTACTTTCCCTATGTGCGCCCGAACGCAGCACCGCGGAGCTCATCGTCGGCGAGTCTCCGGTGACCAAATGGTCACGGGCGTGTGCCCGTTAGCCTCACCGCGTCACGCAGCACGCGCCTAGCCCTTTCGCCTGAGCTATAGCGCGTCGTAGCTCTGTTTCGGTCGTTGACCATAGTCGCCCCACCGCAGACCTCGTTGACGGCGACGTTTACGGCCAGGTTCGGCGATACCACCACCATCACTCAACGCGCGGCCGAGTGGCCATTCAAACGCGCCTTGCTACGCCCCTCCCCATGCCCCGTAGCGCGTTCCCGACGAGGTCCCGAACCCCACCGCCGCATCCACTCATCGTCGGCGCAGTTCCGGCCAGCCGCGAGCCCAGCTGACCTCACCACACGACGCGGCGGGCTCTCGCCGTTTGAACGTGCCCGCCCGCGCCCGTGTTGGCCCCTTGTGGGCGAATCCCGGCCGTCTCCGGCGTTCGGCCGCCGCAGATGGCTTCGCCGGTGTTGCTCCGGCGCGGGTGCTGACCGAGCACCGGCAGGGCCTGCCTCTGGGTCACTGCCCGTGGGCCCCCTAGCTCCAGTTGACCAGTTGGCCTGGTCAACTGTGCTGACTGGGCAGGCCCCAGCCACTGATGCGGGCCCCACTGCTTATTCCACTAACTAAAATGTTTTAATAATTAAAACTAATTAGTTTAGTTAATTAGTCTATGACAGGTGGGGTCCAGTAGCTAATTAACCTAGATTAGTTAGTTTAATATACTGTTAGACTAACAGAGGCTAACATGTGGGTCCCACTGGACCCACATGTCAGGTTTGACCTGGTCAGCGAGTCTGTTAACTGCTGACGTCATCAACGTGTCATGCTGACGTCATTTTTCCTTTTATGTCAATTTAACTAATTTCTGGAAATGCTTTAATCTTTGAAAATTCATAGAAATTAAACCGTAACTCCAATGAAAATGTTTTCTATATGAAAGTTGTTTAGAAAAATCCCACGAATCCGAATGCGTGGTTCATTCACCCTTCACATGCCCGTAGCATGCTGAACATGGAACCGTCCCCTCTCTTTCATCTGTCTGGAATTCGTCTAACGCCGGGGATTCATCCTCGGATGTTTATCCCCTCCGTCTGCAACGTGTAGTACTACCTTAGGGCAACCCTAGCTCCTCCTATCATCATGTTATGCCTTGTGATGCATTGTTTGCTCTGTATTTACTGTTTCTTCCCCCTCTTCTCTCCGGTAGACCCCGAGACCGATGTTGCCCCTGTGATCGACTACGTCGACAAAGACCCCTCCTTGCCAGAGCAACCAGGCAAGCAAAACCCCCGTGAGCATTCCGATATCGCCCATTTCTTTCCCTCTCATGCTTGCATTAGAACTGCTACTGCTTTCTGTATGATCCTACTCTAATGCATAGCCTGTTGTTGTTACCTGCTTTCATACCTTACCTGCTTATCCTAAACTGCTTAGTATAGGTTGGTTAGTGATCCATCAGTGACCCCCACCTTGTCCCAGTTGCCCCGCTTTATGTTCGATGACTCGATCACGTGACCGATGTCCAGGCCCCGACACCGCACATCACCCCCCCTAGTTATACGACTCTGCAGAGTTACTATCGAGTGTCGAGGGTGGAACCTCTTACATCATTCCTGATGAGATCTCTGTAGTGTAGCTATACGGTCGAGGTCATCGAGGGTGATTTCCTCCTTAACCACTTCCGACACGGCTCTGTCATGCAACTTACCAAATGTGAACCTCGAGGGTGGATCCTCTTACGTTCACCTTGATGATAACATCGAGTGGAATTCACCGGGGGTGATTCCTCGGGTTTTCCCCTTGGTGTTAAACACAGTTACTATGGTTACTATGACTTTGCACTGAGCCATGTTACTAAAGATGGGTCGGCCCTGAGAGGTACCCGCGCGAGCTTAATAGCGAGTGATGTGGAATCGGGTTAACCTGGAAGGTGCCCATGAGATACTTACGAGGCATGGCCGAGCATTCTTAGCCCTTGCCACAAGTACTCCAGACGGGGCGACGGGGTCACATCGATCATGAGTCTCTGCTCGTGACCGCGTGCTCCTAATCCACTACGGTTTGGATATTTGATCCAAGGGTCCTCTGGCTTGATAGCACTAACCATCACGTGGGCATAGTATGGGCGTTCTGCGTCGTATGCATCAGCCGAAGCTTAATAGACGTCAGCGACTGAGCGGCGCGTGCCGGGTCGGACTGCGTAAGCTCCTGCCTTGTTGAAGGAGGTAGCTAGGTCTACTCACCGGTCACCCACGCAATGTGCAGGAGTTCCCGGGGCGATGGCCCATGACCCCTGGGGGCATAGGTTTAGTCCGGCGTGCTGACCTCTCTATTAAGCCTAGGTCAGGTTGCGGCGTATTGTTTGGCCAAGGCCGGGCATGACCCAGGAAAGTGTGTCCGGCCGGAGTTAATCGAGCATGGTGGGTAAGTTGGTGCACCCCTGCTGAGAAGAAAACATCTATCGATAGCCTGTCCTACGGTAACGGACACTTGGAGTTGTATCCCGATTGATACAACTAGAACTGGATACTTGTGATGAGAAATTGATTGTGATGAGAAATGGATAGTATGGCTCTGGGATTGCTTTCTCATAGGGAGTCGAGAAAGGATCTCTGGCCGAGGTTGATAACACTTCTACTACTTTACTTTATGCTACTCTACCCCCTCCTATTGCTGCAAGATGGTGGTTTCTAGAAGATGCTAGTCTTCGATAGGCTAGGCTTTCCCTTTCTCTTCTGGCATTCTGTAGTTTAATCCACAGATACAACCCATTCCTTTGATACAGATGCAAACTTAGTTTAGATCTAATGTAAGTCTTGCAAGTACTTTGGATGAGTACTCACGGTTGCTTTGCTACTTCTTTTTCCCCCATACCCGATTGTTGCGACCAGATGACGGATCCCAGGAGCCAGACGACGCCACTGATGACTACTACTACCCGGAGGATGCCTATTACTACGTGACGGCCGCTGGCGACTTGGAGTAGTTAGGAGGCTCCCAGGCAGGAGTCCTTGCCTTTTCGATCAATGTTGCTTTTGTGCTAGCCTTCTTAAGTCAAAACTTGTCTAACTTATGGCTGTACTCAGATATTGTTGCTTCCGCTGACTCTTGTGTATTTGAGCTTATGTATTCGAGCCCTCGAGGCCCCTACTTGTAATATAAAGCTTGTATTATTTTAATTTGTGTCTAGAGTTGTGTTGTGATATCTTCCCATGAGTCCTTGATCTTGATCGTACACATTTGCGTGTATGATTAGTGTATGATTGAATCAAGGGCGTCACAAGTTGATATCAGAGCCGACTGCCTGTAGGATTCCCCTTTCCAACTCCTTGGCCGAAGTTGAGTCTAGTCACTACAAAAACTTTTACTAACATGGTTATGTGTCTTACGGGCCCACGTCGCTATTTGGGTGGTATTAGGATCTTTTATTCCTCGTCTATACTCTGGGACTCTGATCTCTCTTCTATTCGGGTTAAATGGTTTTACTAACTCAAACATTAGGATCTTGTGATCACATCTGCCCGGAGAGCCCCTTATTTTAGATGATCGCCTGCTGCATCAGAAGATTCCGAAGATACTCTACGATATTTTCTCGAGACTTTGTGCCTGTTGCCTTTGCAATTCCTTACCACCGAAATATCCTTATGGATAACTACACACACGTACCAATCTTACATTCTATCCCATTGATCTTGTTATTACAAGATGCCCTGAACTGCTCTCCTTTTTCCGAGAATCCTTTGAGCTTACTGCCTTGCAGTTCCTTGTCATCTGAATACCCCTACGGATAACTTTGTGCACCTATCGAGTATCTGCTCATCCTCAGTTGATTCTTGTACTTCTCTAAAGTCTTTGTAATACCATTCGTTCTTGTGAAAATCCTCAACGGCCCATTGTTCTTGAATTTCTTGCTTGCTTACATTATCATTAATACCATAAGTCTAGTAATCTTATTGTCAGCCTTTGTCATTACCATTTTGAGTCTGTTGATACAATATGTTGCGAATGCTCGCAATCCTCAACCAGATCCTAGAATTCATCCTTCCGGCTCAGACGTCATCTTAAACATGAGCTGGATCTTGACCAATCATATTGCCATCAATTGTACCTCTAAGGCTATTCAACCTATCCATCCCTAATCAGGGCATTGCTTCTGATCCCTTGTCTTGGAATTCTTAATTCCTTTGCATTTGAGCTTTGAGTTAGTCAGTTGTTTCTATAATCTGATCTCCTTGCATTCTTTATTCTTTTGATTGAGTACCAATGATCACATCAGGTCCCTTGTGGACCACCAGATCCTTTGTTGGGTTTATCCGACAACGTCCTTCATATTCAGTAACCTTGTAGCCTTTTCCTTGGATACATAATGCTTTTCGTAAATTGTATCCCCTGCTTTTGTCAACCATGCTCCGCTACCGAGCTTGTGTTATTTATTCTTGAAATTTATGATATATGTTCCTAAGATGCCCCGATGGGTTCAACCTATGCCTTCCCTAATCTGTGTGAACTTGAAAGTTATGCGGATTATACTCTACTGGCTTTTCGTAAGATAAAATTTCAATACTACAACTTCATCAAGAGCGAGAAGTAAAATGAAAGGTTATGCATGGTAGAAGTGGGAGTCAACCCTGAACCTTTTTGTTCATGCCCACGGACACGGTGTGGAACTTATCATGAAAGCTTCTTGCAAGGATATTTAATCATTTGAATAATTCTTCCGGTATCGTAAATTGGATCCCTTGCAGTTATGGTCTCGACCATATTTCCTCCTCGATCTCATTCACTGGGTAAGTTAAAATTACCTATCCTCTGCAAATCATTTTCCCCGTCCAAACTCTACTCCAATTTACCTTCTGGCATTACACCTAGTACTTGATACTGGGAAGCTTTATACCCCATCACATCATTCCTAGCCTAAACGACTATATTTTATCATGACAACTTTTAACTGTGCTACCTGGTCCTTATGCCCGGAGCAACTTCCGACGATGAGCTAAGCTTACATCGATCTTCCTCATCTTATCATTTCACCTCGAGCAACAAGCTTGACTTTGAGCTTGTGTCGAATCCGTGGTTCTCATAGCCTTTCACTTCATCCTCCCTTTCCTGCTCGAGGGCATCTTCATAGAGTCTCTCGACAAACTTTGTCTTGATCACCGTCACACTTTGGCTTCTTCAGAGATGTCAATTGAATTCATGGCTAGAAATACCATCCTTGTCTCTCGATGATTTGTGTCAGCATCAACAACATTCTTGTCTTCTCCCCAACACAAACTTGATCATATTGATTTTGGGATTACATCCTTTTTGACATGACGATGGATTGCTACTGAGCCCGTCGGCCACACCCTCATCTTTTCCCTGCTAAAATTGTATGACCTTTTTTCTTATAAGTTGTTTCCGATGGATCCTTTGTGTATCCAAAGTCTGACCTTTGCTTGAAACCATGTCAATGCTATCTCGAAGCATGTCTGTGGTAATCTGATCTCCAATAAGAACATTTGAAGCACGATACTAAATTTTCTTTATCAGTTATCCAAACACCGTTGTATGGGTAATGTCATGAAATTTCTTTCCCTTTACCTAATTGGTTATCTACTTACTATCATGTCATGGATATCTTGCTCTCCTTGTCCTTGGGAAGGATATACCCTTGAAATATGTGTTTAAACACATTTTCCTTTCCATTGTTCTGTTTAATCTGACAATTACATTTTTCTTTCCATTGGTTTGTTTAAACCTTATTGTGATCTATATTATATAAGCAGTAATATTTCCCTGCTTATATCAACACCTCATTGTATCTCTCTGTCATTAAGACCCTGTTACTATTGTTGATGACATTCCGGTAGCCACCGATGGATGAGAACTTTGCCTAATGGCCCGCCTCGTTCCACAAGCAGGAAAATGGTTCTCTTCGTCCCTCGCCCTTGGTAGCGACGTTGTTGCCGATATAACTGACAGGCTGCCCTCTGACATGCCTTGCTATCATGACCGTGCAAAATGCTAGCGCCCTTTCTACTTTTAACCCACATGGTGGGCCCATAACCCACAGTTCCATAGGATCGAAACCTGACTCTCCTGTACCCCCCTGCTTCTAAGGTTATTCCTCACGCTTGGCTTCGTATCTTGTCACGAGCCACCTTCCGAGAGATGATCTATTCCTGATGCTCTGAACTCCTTTCTCACACTCGGTTCAGGTATCAGTCGTTTGTCCATCCGCTTGTAACTTCCTATTGTACCTTCATACTTTGCTCTTGATGTTTTATTAAGTTTCAACTCGAGAGATACTTCTGCCTCATTCCCTGCCTTGTTCACCAAACAATTAACCCTAGAAGGGTCAGTTCACCTGAAGTTACTCTTTACTTCCCCACTTAAATCTCGGGACGAGATTTCTTGTAGTGGAGGAGATTTGTAACACCCCCAGTATCATGCTACAGTAATCCCCTGTTGATGGTGCCATGTCATCACACTACTGTTGCTAATCCTCACTTGATCCAAATCACTGTTCATGTTCAAACTCAAATTCAAAGTCAAAAATTCAAATTTGCCAAACATGAAAACTAAAATGTTCAAAGTGTGGCAAATAATCACTGAATAATTTTCATGTTGGAACCAACCTAGTCTGAATTCCCAAAATGCCCATGGGAATTAATTCAGTGCTCCAGTAGCATTTAAATTGGCCTTTTCGATTTCTAAAATTAATTAGGCAACTCCTTTTGCCCCCAAACTTTTTGTTCCATCTCAAGGTATTGTTTTAGTTTTATGTGCCAAGTTTTGTTCAAAACAAAACTCATTTGGTACTAAAAAATGCAAAACAAAGCAAATAAAAGAAAACAAAAAGGAAAAGGAAAAGGAAAGAAGAAGGAGAGGGAAAGCCCCTGCCCCACTTGGGCTTCGGCCCACCCGAGCCTGTTGACATGGTTTTTGACCAAACCAAAATAGCGTGCAAATACTGTACCAAAAGTTAGATAAATGCGAAACGGCAAAAATCTGTTTTATAATGAAAATGATCAATTAAAAAATATAATCAACCGCTCAAATCAACGACCAAAAAAATAGGCATATTATATATTCGAACGTTGATAATGCACACTTTAAACCGACAATTATAAAATATGGCAAAACAAATTTGTCTTGTATGTACGCGCATCGTCGCCGATGGATGCTGATCTAAAATTTCACCGTCAAGGACGACGCCAATATTATCGAAGCATCAAGCAGTATGTTCCTCCATCAGAAGAATATTGTTGTATCTTAACCGATGCACACGAAATATAATTTGATAGAGAAGCCAATCATAAGGTTGATCGTTGCGTAAAAAAACCATTTAATAATAAAAGGGAACAATTTAAAAATAATGGTACGATAAATTTTTGATATTACGAACATTGAAAAAAGCCCATGATTATACAATAGGACGAAAATCATCTAGTTTTGTCATAAGAAAATATGGAGGATGCATGGCGTGTACGCACGCGTTACCGACGGTGGAATTCTAATTCTTAAATAAATTTAAATTGTGATAGGCAGTGTTGATATTGCCAAAATACTGAATCATCAAGTAAATGCGAACATTATTCCAATAGTATTAAACGCATATAAAAGAAAAATGCCCTGTGTGACAACATATTAAAAAATGTCAGACAATTATTGAATTATTGGCAAACACCGAGATTGCTAACAATGAAAAGGGACAATAAATAAATATGAGAAAACAAATAATACTCATCAAATTTTTGTCCTAAGGAAATTTCATCTACGATAGAATTCTAATGTTAACATAAAATCAAATTATCATGACCGGCGCCAATGTTGCCAAAATATTATTCCACAAAATAAATGTGAGCATGTCATTCTACGACATCTAATGAAATATTGGTGCAATGCTTGAATAAAAATGTGTCACACACCATCGTATAATTATCAATGAAAGAATATATTCTCATATCTCTATCTCATGCACGTTAAGAAAATTTGCCTTAATCAGGCCTAGCCCATTTTAAAAATGTCTACGTACATGTGCATGTGTAACCACATCCATCGGCCAATCACGCACATAAGTAAATGGGTCAGCGACGTTGCCGGTCAATTAGTGATTAAACAAATAGAAAAAAGGAGCCATCACGCTCCCACCATCCCACGATCCCACGATTAGTGGACGTGGACGTGGGCGCACACACCTCCAGCCGCTGCAGCGCTGCACGCTCCGTCCCTATAAATAGCTGGCTCCTAGGCGTACACAGGGTTGGATTCATTTTTGCTTCAGAGTTCTTTGGTCTTCTTCCTCCTCTAATAGCAATATTCTACTACAAACCATAAATAATATAAAAGCACATAGAAAAAGAAGAGGCCGGCGTGGTGCTTGCTGCAAAGTTGAAGGTGAGATTCATGGCTCTTCCCTAGCCCCTGATTTGGCCATTGTGGTACAGATCAGGGAGCTTTCTTCCTCCTCCTCTCTCAAAACTCTAGCCCTTGGTTCGGCCATCGTGGTACAAATCAAGGAGCATATTTCATCTCTTCAAAATTCTCGTCCTTAGTCCGGCCATCGCGGTACAGACTAAGGTGCATGTTTAATCCATCTCAAATTTTTGTCCTTGGTTCGGCCATCGCAGTAGAAACCAAGGGACATGTTATATACACACCAAATTGTTGCCTTTGGTTCGGCCATCACGGTACGAGTCAAGAAGCATGCATGGTTCTTGTAAGCACGGTTACTTTCAATGTTGCGTGTGCTTCGTCCTATTGCTCTGTCTTGGTTCGGTCCCTTTAGCGATACAAGTCAAGATGAACGCCTCGTTCCTTGGTTTGGTCACTATCCATGGATACAAATCAAGATAGTGTCATAGGTGCGAAAACCTCATAAAAATTGACTTAATTTGGTCATCATAAAAAAATGGATATGACTAAGTTGGAATGAAATTATGAAGGCACTAAACTGGACTCATGATAATCTCTTGTTTGGTTGTGTCATGGACATTATGTGTCACGCTAGTTGCAATACAAACAAGAGCACAAAAATATATTCCCTCACTTGGTTACGCTGCACGTGGGCATTATCTTAATGCCACGCGGTGTTAGTAGTAATACGAGCAGGGCAAGACTTGATTAAAAATTGTGTTCACGATACACACCTAGAAACCAAATCAAGCAAGATGAATGATAAAGCATGTTGCATCATAAAAAACCAATCTTACTTGGTTGCGCTACACGTGGGCATTATCATAATGCTACACGGTGTTAGTAGTAATACAAGTAAGAGAAAATTAAACAAAGTATTCAGGCCACATATTTGGTCCAAAGTCAAATAAAACATGTCATGAAATGCTCCAATGCTATAAGAACCTAAACTATTAGCATCGACATAAATGGATATCACAAACTCACTTTACTTGGGTTATACTACACATGAGCGTCAATAATGTGACACTATATGGAGTTAGTACTAACACCATGTAAGGTACAAACATAAGCGAAAATGATAAATGAAAAATGACTCATGCAACATCATAATTGCTCCACAAACCTTTGCCTGGTTATGCTGCACGCGGGCATTATTTTAGTGTCACGCGGTGTTAGTAGTAATACAGGTAAAGCAGAACTTAATAAAAAATAAGTTCACTCCACATCCACATATGCATACAAAATTCATGCAAAATACATGATAAGGCATATTTCATGTAGCCCACTAGGCTTTAAACAAATAAAAAAATATCATAAACAAACTCCATTCGGGTCAAGCTATACGTGTGTGTCATATCATTGCACCGCGTGGTTAGTTTTGATACCGTGTGAAGTCAAAGTCAAAAAAATATGGCACATATCATATGCACTATAAAAAGCATCAAAATTGTGTCAGAAAGCTTCAGTCCATTACGCTACACACGGGCTTCATGTCAGTGTCGCGCGGTGATAGTAGTAAAGTGATGATGCAAAACTTATTAAAATTGACATGTCACATGTATCCATGCCACCAAAACCAAAGATGTCATATAAAATTCCCAAAGAAAAACGTACCCATATCCTATGTGCCAAACGTAGGATAAAACTAAGCCTAGCCAAAACCAACCTTCATTCTGCACCATCATATAAATGAGGTTGAACACAAATAAATTTGTTGCATGTTAGGAAAATATATACTCCAACATATCAAACATGAAATTATGGAGAAGTACTTGCATGAAAGCAAACTTCAAGTACCCAAGCGGGAGTGCATCGACGATCGCGAGGAGGATTTTTCTTGTAGCATATTGTAATAGGAATGTGTTGCAATCTTATGTAATAGATATGTTGGAATTCTTAATCAGGGGTTTTCTCTTCGGAGATGTAATTAACAGAATTTTTATGTAAATGTAAGAGTTCCGAAAATAAAGTACCTGCAATGTTTGATCCTATTTTATTGTATGCATCTACGCATTTAAATTATTAACTCTGTATCAATGACGTGGACGTGTGTCTCACGGCCGCCATTTTCCCGTCATCAGATACTGGCACGCCCGGTGGGACATATTTCTCCCCTCATCTTCGAATTCCAACATAGGATTGCAACATATGAATTTCCATAGTACATAAAGCATGAAACATTATGTACGCATATACAAGAAAAAATTGAAGAAAACTAATATATGGTTTTCTTTATTTTGAAGTTATGGAGGGACAAGTCCAACAATTTGTCACTCTCCGCTTTGGTGACCTCTGGCTGGATGTGCCAATTGCTCCGCTTGTGGCTGCAGTTAGCAAGAGTTTGGAAACAACAGCTGCATCCCCGGCTAAGCCAGAAGAAAAGGAAGTCTCCTCTACACTGAAGGAGGGGTTTACTCATGTGCTCACAAAGTCAGCAAAGAGAAGGATGCGTGCAGCTGCAAGAGCATCTAAGGATCAGCATGTACGCGAAGCTTCTTCATCTACTTCTGTTCCTCCTGGTTTCACAAAGATGTCACCTACCAAGGTCATGAGTCATGAGGTACCACCAAATGTTGTTCGCATGACACCCGAAGAGTGGCCTGTTCTCGCAAAACGGACAGGATCACTAAAGGTGGCATCGCCAAGACAATCTGCTTCAACTACATCGACCAAAGTCGCAGTGCCCCTTACACCTTCAAAACTTAGGGTGGGCGCACGCGAAGGGTCAGGAGAAAGCTCACATAAGATTATCCCAAGTAACGTAGGGGCAACACAAAGGGCTTGCTCCACGGACAAAGGAAAAGGTGTAATGGCTGAGGACACTGAGTCTTCCTCACTTGAAGGATCGGCTCGTCCAAGAAACCAACTTCGTGTTGATGCACCTGAATTTATCCCCACCATGGGCTATAATCCCATTGAACCATGCCTAGTGGGTGAGCCAAGCAATAGACGCTCGCTCCAGTGGAAGGGGGTGTTTGTCACTTCAGATGACTTCCAAGCTAGTCATGTGGATCCAACTGCTACAATATCAGATCCTTTGTCCTCATCGGTGCCAGCACCAAGACCATTATTTGAGGGTTCAATTGATCCAGCACGTCGTCGTCGTCGACGACAGAGGGCTCACCGTGCATGGCTTGATTTCCCAGTGGCAACTGATGCAAACATGACCAATCAACAACGGAAGCAAGTGGCATATCCCATCAGAAATAGAGAAAGGAAGATCAATGCGAGGATTCGCGGAGGGAGCCATGCTAGCTTCCATGCCGTCATGACAGAATGTTTGCCAAGCTTTGAAGGAAGTACTTCCAGGATGCTCTATCTCTGCTGATAATGTTGGTGACGCCATCATGCGGTGTGTAGAGACTCTATCGAAGTGGCCAGAATATGAAGAATTTGTGAAGGCAGATCCACGACGACAAGAGTATGTGAAGCAGGCTGCTCATGCACGCAAAAAGCGGGCCGCCCTGAAACAAAGAGAGATGGAAATACGAGCCGATTCGGGTTATAGCAGAATACAAGGAAAAGATTCTCCATCAATAAGCCAAGTCAGTAGAGGAAATGGAGCAAAAGAAATGGCAAGTACAGAAAACAAGACTACCAGAACTCTCGCTCCATGGCCAACTCGTAAGAAGGTCTCAGGAAACTCATTTGAAGTATTCAACGCAATGCCAGTTGGTGTCAAAGGGGTGACAGACAATAGTAGTGAAACCTCCTCAGCATCAATACACTTCAAGAGGAAGAAGGCATGTAAGACTGTTGTAGAAGGTCCTTGCCGCACGACATGGAGCCAGAAGGGTTCAGATCATGAAGAACTTGGGTCAAGCAATGGGGGGTCTTACAATCCCCTATCAGATAGCACTCCTTGTCCTTCTGAGAATGAGATAGAACTTCACCATGGTGCAGAGCATACAGAACAAGTCCTAGCTGCGAATGAAACTCGTCCCGTTGAGGAGCAATTAGCCAACCTTACGGCAGCGCTTCAGCAAAAGGAAGACGAGCTAGCAGCCCTTTGAATTCATATGAGCAATAACCAGAGCAAAGGAAATGAAGGGGATGGTGGCGCAAGTGCTAGTAGCCAACATGGAGGAGCAGGGCTTAACCTTGAGGCAATCCAAAGAATGATCACTGAAGGGGTAAAGTCGCAATTAATGCAAACTCAGTACTCGATGAGGCCAGGGTATGTTAAGCCGTACCCACCTGATGTGGACCTAGTTCCTTTCCCAACAAATTACAGGCAGTCGCAGTTTAGTAAGTTCAACGGGAGTGGATCTCCCCATGAGCACATAGCACACTTCCTTGCTGCTTGTCAGGATACAGCTAACAACGGAGCACTTCTCCTTAGGCAGTTTGTACAGACATTGTCTGGGCCTGCCTTCACTTGGTACAGCAAGTTGCCTCCAAGCTCTATAAAAACATGGGAACAAATGCAAAACTCATTCCTCGAGAGGTTTTATAGCACATAAAGGACGGTGGGCATAACTGAGTTGACCCAAACTGAACAAGGGTTCAACGAGAGGGCGGCTGATTTCATAAATAGATGGAGAAATCTAAGTCTTCATTGCCCACAGCCAATCATTGAGCCAGAAGCAGTGCGCATGTGCATGAACAATCTCCGCTCAGAAGTGGTTGTCCAGTTACAAGGAGTGAGGCCCCTCATGTTTGAAGAGTTAGCTTCAAAATCCACGGATATAGAAAATTTTATGCAGCTTGTCGCTCATCGAACAAAAACAACGTTCAACAAGCCTACAGACAAAGGTGGTCAGCGTGAAAAGTTGCCGATGAAACCCAAGTCTGCACAAGCCATGGAGGCAACGACGGTAAAACCTCAGTTCCAGCCCAGAAGAGCACCTATAGGGAATCAAGGGCAGCGAGATGCGTAGGTGCGGGAGGTTGATAACAACGAGCTGAGAAAGATGGCCCTGCCGTCCATCCACGTGGTCCAAGCTCAGGATGGTCGTGTGGTACGCCTAACTTCGTAATCACTGGATTGGCTAACTCACTAGTATCAGGTTCAAATAGGTGTTTTTTGGCCAACGGTGATAAAGGCATTCTACATGATTCAGACGAAGATGGTGTCGTGGCTTCCTCCATCTATATGCAAGGAAAATATGCATGTCGGTATACGTATGAAATTACAGGAAGTTAAAAATAGTACATGAAAATGCAAGATTGAATATTATACCAAGGTGGAAGAGATGATCCCGAGGTACACAGTCTGTAACGAGAGATAGTATCTACAAAAAAACATTTCAATATTTGAATTTGATGCATAAAAAAGGGGATATGAGAAACACGAAACAGGTGTGCGTGATTGAAAATATTCCTCATCCCCCCCCCCCCAAAAAAAATAGTAACATCGCTGTCGAATGACGGACCAAGCCTATATATAGGCTTGTCGGAACGCTGACGGTGATCAAGTCATCAAACTCATACATATATGGCAAATAAAAAAAGTCACCGTCGAACGATGGACCAAGCCCAAATATAGGCT
>NC_041384.1:420597523-420610788 GCF_002162155.2 Triticum dicoccoides
TCATCAAACTCATACATGTATGGCAATAAAAAGAAATCACCGTCGAACGACGGACCAAGCCCATATATAGGCTTGCCGGAACGCCGACGGTGATCAAGTCATCAAACTCATACATATATGGTAATAAAAAAATCACCGTCGAAGGACGGACCAAGCCTATATGAAGGCTTCCCGGAACGCCGACAGTGATCAAGTCATTAAATTCATATATATATGATAAAAAAATCACCGTCAAACGACGGACCAAGCCCATATATAGGCCTCCCGGAACGCCAGCGGTAATCAATTCATTCATACATATAAAAAAAATCATCGTCGAATGACGGACGAAGCCAATATATAGGCCTCTCGGAGCACCGACAGTGATTAAGTATTGAATTCATACATATACGACAAACAAAAAAATCTTACTGTCGAACGACGGACCAAGCCCAAATATAGGTTCTCCGGAACGCCGACAGTAAGAGACTCATTAATTCATGCATATATATATATATACAATGACAAAAAAAATCTCATGGCGGAAGAACGGACCAAACCCATATATAGGCTTCCCGGCACGCCAACCGTGAGAAAGATGTAAGTCTGTGTCTTAAAAACTGTACGTCAATAAAGTTCGTGTATAGCTTGTCAGCACGTCATTGTGAGATTAAAATTTTTGCACACTCATAGGACAAGAGGCACGGTTGTTAATGGCCAGAAGGTAGACTACGTGCATCGATACATCTACAGACTATATTCATCTAATCTACTCCCTCCGTTTCAAAATATAGTGCGCCCGCACTTCCTGAGGTTCAACTTTGATCATAAATTTAACCAACGAGACCAACTGCGGCAGGAGAAAAAATTATATAATTGAAAACTTCTTTCGAATACGAATTCACTGATATTATTTTTGCTCCCGCCGCAATCGGTCTTGGTAGTTAAAATTACGGTCAAAGTTGAAGCACGTGAATAGAGAAAGCACTACATTGTGAAATGGAGAGAGTATGATACTGGCGCATATATAAAGGAAAAAGGCATCGATGGTCTTACCTAAACAAGATCTGACCCACGCCGTGACGTAGTTTTCCTGGCTCCCTACACCTACAGGATGGATAGAGGTTCAAGCAACATCCATTATATTAAAGGGAAAATCACTTCTTAATAAGGATCTAATGGAAAGAGGCATACTCAATGGGGGGAGTCAACACTTGCCAACACGGAAGTGCATCTCAGGAGGGAGTAGGAAAATCTAGCACAAAGGGAACGATGGGCTAATCAGTCCAACAAGTCTAGACGTAAAAAACCCAAGAAAAACAGAAAGTTAATGCACCTAAGATTACGGCCGGCCAGACGGAATCAGATCTCCGACGTCTCCTAGTTGTTCCAAGGAAAGAGAAGAAGCAAGCCGGCTGTTTAAAGAAAAGGTTAGAGGAAACAACGGGATAGAGGCCGGAGATTGTGGGGCAGCTAGCCTTCATATCCTGATTCCTAGCTTGCACGATTGCAGAGTTGGTTAGCACCATATGGGGTTAAAAAAAAGAGTTACATATCCACACGTAGTTGATATACAATCGACTAAAAAAAATCATAAGCCCATATACTCAGGGAAAGTGCTTTAAAAAATAATTCCATAGCCAAGTTTCGAGCTCTGGGCCCGAGTTAAAATTAAAATTCTTTTCGAACCCAGATCTTGAGGGGCATTTGTTGACATGGATTTTGACCAAGATAAAATACATTTATAAAATGCATAAAATATAGATGTAAAACAGGAAATCCCTTTTATAATGAAAAGAATCAATTTTAAAATATATAATTGACCATTCAAAATAAGGACTGACAAAATAGGATATGATATATTTATGAATGTCTGTAACGCACATATTAAACCGACGATTGGGAAATACCGCGAAACTCATCAAATTTTGTCATGAGAAAAAAATATAAAGGACATGGCTCGCACGCAGGCCGCCGCCACCGATGGCAAAAATACAAACATAAAATTGCCGTGAGGAACGCTAAAATCGCCAAAATGTTGGCTATATGATAAATGTTCGGTTTTGTTCCATCGACAAAATAAAATATTGAAAGGATGCAAAAAAAATCGTGCTAATGAAATATATGCACCGTGTACTTGATCAAATATTCATCTGATAATCCATATGACGCTAGACCTTGATTTGCATTAAAAAATATAAATTGACATGCACACCTCGACTCCAGCCTTAATGAGATATTTAATAACTAATCATGCTTAGTTCAAAAAATACAGCCACACATGCATGGACGTGTTTCTCACAAGGCTACAGTGCATGCATGCGAATAGTACTACAAGGCCCACACAATAATTTAAAATAGTCTAAGCCCACATGAGCGAAAAACAAGTTGCCAGTTGAGTCAATTAGTGATTAAAGAAATACTCCCTTTGTTCCTTAATATAAGGTGTATAGATTTTTGAGGAAAAACCAAAATATAAGGTGTATTGCATTGCACCACTCGTTTGGATAAATATTTTAGGAATTTGATTACATTTTCTTATATTAGGCAAGCTCCTCTATTTTCTCATGCCAATTAGTCACGTGTAATCTCGTCCAAAACTTCTGAATTTTTTTCTTCATGTGTGTTCTTTAATTTCCGTGCCAAAAACTATACACCCTATATTCAAAAATGGAGGGAGTAGGAGAAAAGGAAAGAGACCAACCCTGCTCCCACTATCCCCATGATGCCACGATTAGGACGTGGGCACTCGTACGTTGGCTGGCGAGAGCCTCCTTCTACTCTCAGCCCATCCCTATAAATACTAGATCACTTGGCTGCTCTAGGGTCGGCCTCCAGTTCGTTTCTTTCCTCTGCGAAAAATCACACACACATACAAACTCACAAAGAAGAGAAGAGAAAGAGGCAGGCGTGCTGCATCCTGTTGGTTTGAAGGTGAGACTCATGGCTCTCTTCTAGCCCCTGGTTTGGCCATTATGGTACAGACCAGGGAACTTTCTTCTTCCTCCTTTCTTAAAATTCTTGTCCTTGGTCCGGCTAGGGCTGGACGTACGAGCGAGCATTTCAGCTCGGCTCGAAGCTCGTTCTAGCTCGGCCCGACTGGGCTCGGCCCGACAACTAAAAAGGACGAGCCGAGTTGGAAATATAGGCCCGTTCAGCGACCGAGCCGAGCCTGTTTTCGCTCGGTCCAGCTCGGTGGCCCGTTTCGTCGCACACTCAAATTTTAAGATTTCGCAACCCAGCGCTACACGAGCAGGCCAAGCCCAATACAGAGCAAACTCCTTTTCTCTGACCTACACGAGCAGCACACGCCCACGCACCCCATCCAGCACCATCCCCGCCGCCGCTGCCGCACACATCGGTCGCCCCCAGCCTCCCTCCTTGCAATCTCTTCTTCTTCCCGACGCCATCCATCGATCTGCCATTCTCTTTCCAAGCAAGATGAGGAGGGGGTGACGTTGCGGCAGCGCTGGGCAACATGCCGCAGGGGCACCTGGGGCAGGACAACGCGACCCTGCTGGACGCCGCGCCTACGCATGCCGTCGTCGGCACGCACGCACGCAGGCATCACATCGCCGCCGAGCGCACGCACGCACGCCAGTGCTCGCGCGCTACCCACCCCACGTCCTTCTCTGCTCCTAGTCCTCCCCAACGTCGGCCGCTGCGTTCCCGAAGCCGCGCCGCCACACTGCCCACGTCGCTTGCCGTCCCGTCATGAGCCGCTCGGGCTGGACCGAGTCAGTGAAAAAACGAGCCGAGCCACCCATATGCAGCTCGTTTGTTTCACGAGTCGAGCCGAGCCGAGCCGCTACAGAGCGAGCTAAAGCGTGGCTCGGACCTAACTCGGCTCGGCTCGGCTCGTGTCCAGCCCTAGGTCCGGCCATTGTGGTACAGGCCAGGGACCTTTCTTCTCCTTCTTCTTCTAAATTGCTAGCCCTCGGTTTGGCCATCATGATACAAATCAAGGAGCATGTTTTATCTCTCAACAAAATTCTTGCCCATAGTCCGGCCATCGCAGTACAGACTAAGGTGCATTGTTTAATATATCTCAAAATTTTGTCTTTGGTCTGGACATTTTGGTACAGACTAAAGATTATGTTGCATCCTTCCCAAAATTTTGTCCTTGGTTCGTCCATCGCGGTACAAACCAAGGAGCATGTTCCCAAACTTTCGCCTTCGGCTCGGTCATCGCGGTACGAGTCAAGGAGTATGCATGGTTCTTGTAAGCACGGTTCCTTTAAATGTTGCATGCGCTTCGTCCTATTGATCTCCGTCTTGGTTCGGTCCCTTTAGCGATACAAGCCAAAATGAACGCCTCGTTCCTTGGTTTGGTCTCTATCCATGGATACAAATCAAGAGAGTATCTTAGGTGCGAAAACCTCATAAAAATTGACTTAATTTGGTCATCATAAAAAAATGGATATGACTAAGTTGGAATGAAATTACGAAGGCACTAAACTGGACTCATGATAATCTCTTGTTTGGTTGCGTCACGGGCATTATGTGTCACACTAGTTGCAATACAAACAAGAGCATAAAAATATATTCCCTCACTTGGTTACGCTGCACGTGGGCATTATCTTAATGCCGCGCGGTGTTAGTAGTAATACGAGCAGGGCAAGACTTAATTAAAAATGTGTTCACGATACACACCTAGAAACCAAATCATGCAAGATGAATGATAAAACATGTTGCATCATAAAAAAACCAATCTTACTTGGTTGCGCTACACTTGGGCATTATCATAATGCTACACAGTGTTAGTAGTAATACAAGTAAGAGAAAATTAAGCAAAGTATTCAGGCCACATATTTGTCCAAAGTCAAATAAAACATGTCATGAAATGCTCCAATGCTATAAGAACCTAAACTATTAGCATCATCATAAATGGATATCACAAACTCACTTTACTTGGGTTATACTACACACGAGCGTCAATAATGTAACACTATGTGGAGCTAGTACTAATACCATGTAAGGTACAAACATAAGCGAAAATGATAAATGAAAAATGACTCATGCAACATCATAATTGCTCCACAAACCTTTGCCTGGTTATGCTACACGCGGGCATTATTTTAGTGTCACGCGATGTTAGTAGTAATACAGGTAAAGCAGAACTTAATAAAAAATAAGTTCACTCCACATCCACATATGCATACAAAATTCATGCAAAATACATGATAAGGCATATTTCATGTAGCCCACATAGGCTTTAAACAAATAAAAAATATCATAAACAAACTCCATTCGGGTCAAGCTATACGTGTGTGTCATATCATTACACCGCGTGGTTAGTTTTGATACCGTGTGAAGTCAAAGTCAACAAAATATGGCACATATCATATGCACTATAAAAAGCATCAACATCGTGTCAGAAAGCTTCAGTTCATTACACTACACACGGGCACCATGTCAGTGTCGCACGGTGATAGTAGTAAAGTGATGATGCAAAACTTATTAAAATTAGCATGTCACATGTATCCATGCCACCAAAACCAAAGATGTCATATAAAATTCCCAAAGAAAAACGTACCCATATCCTATGTGCCAAACGTAGGATAAAACTAAGCCTAGCCAAAACCAACCTTCATTCTGCACCATCATATAAATGAGGTTGAACACAAATAAATTTGTTGCATGTTAGGAAAATATATACTCCAACATATCAAACATGAAACTATGCAGAAGTACTTGCATGAAAGCAAACTTCAAGTACCCAAGCGGGAGTGCATCGACGATCGCGAGGAGGATTTTTCTTGTAGCATATTGTAATAGGAATGTGTTGCAATCTTATGTAATAGATATGTTGGAATGCTTAATCAGGGGTTTTCTCTTCGGAGATGTAATTAACAGAATTTTTATGTAAATGTAAGAGTTCTGGAAATAAAGTACCTGCAATGTTTGATCCTATTTTTATTGTATGCATCTACGCATTTAAATTATTAACTCTGTATCAATGACGTGGACGCGTGTCTCACGCCCGCCATTTTCCCGTCATCAGAGCCAGCTGGCCCAGCAGGCCGGCCCACTCCCCCTCCCCGGTCGCCTTCTCCTGCTCCTCGAGCCGTGTCGCTACAGGGGCTGGTTCCCGCCGAACCACCTCGCCGGCGACGACCCCCGCCGCGAGAGGATAAGGTCGCCGCCCTAGACGCCTCGAGCCCTCCCCCTCACCTACCACCACATCCACTCCCCCTGGACGCCTCGCCATTCCCCCTTCTCTCTTCCTTGCTCGCTCACTCCCCTCTCTCCGAACCGAGCGTGCCCGCTGCCATCCTCCATCGTCACCACGGCCACCGGAGCCGTCTCGCCCTCCTGACCTGTCCAGCAGCTCTGCCGTCGTCGGCTACCTCGTCCCCGTCCACGAGCGGAATCCAGGGAGCACCGCAGGCCGCGGATCGAGCCGCCCCCTTCCGCCTCTGTCGCCAGCGATCTCCCTCCTCTCCGACGTTTCTGCAGCTCCTAAACCACCACGGGCCATCGTGTGAGCCACTTGGTGAGCCTCTCTTCCTCCCTCATCTCTCTGGCCGTCCTCGCACGCGCGCTAGCTACTTTCCCCATGCGCGCTCGAACGCAGCACCGCGGAGCTCGTCGTCGGCGAGTCTCCGGTGACCAAATGGTCACGAGCGTATGCCCGTTAGCTCTCACCGCGTCACGCAACACGCGCCTAGCCCTTTCGCCTGAGCTATAGCGCGTCGTAGCTCTGTTTCTGCCATTGACCGTAGCCGCTCCACCACGGACCTCGTCGATGGCGACATTTCCGGCCAGGTCCAGCGATACCACCACCATCACTCGACGCGCGGTCGAGTGGCCGTTCGAACGCGCCTTGTCGCACCCCTCCCCGTGCCCCGTAGCGCGTTCCTGATGAGGTCCCAAACCCCACCACCGCCTCCACTTGTCGTCGGCGCAGTTCTAGCCAGCCGTGAGCCCAGCTGACCTCACCACGCGACGCGGCGGGCTCTCGCCATTCAGACGCACCCGCCCGCGCCCATGTTGGCCTCCTGTGGGCGAATCCCGGCCGTCTCCGGCGTTCGGCCGCCGCGGATGGCCTCGCCGGTGTTGCTTCGGTGTGGGTGCTGACCGGACACTGGCAGGGCCTGCCTCTGAGTCACTGCCTGTGGGCCCCCTGGCTCACCAGTTGGCCTGGTCAACTGTGCTGACTGGGCAGGCCCCAGCCACTGACACGCGGGCCCCACCGCTTATTCCACTAACTAAAATGTTTTAATAATTAAAACTAATTAGTTTAGTTAATTAGTCTATGACAGGTGGGGTCCAGTAGCTAATTAACCTAGATTAGTTAGTTTAATATATTGTTAGACTAACAGAGGCTGACGTGTCACTACTAGGGAAAACCCTAGTAGTAGCGCGGGTTTTGGGGCTATTAGCAGCGCGGGCAGCCGCGCTACCAATAAGGCGCTTCAGCTAACTATTAGTAGTAGCGCGGTCTGTACACGCGCTACTACTCTGGACTGTATCAGCAGCTTGTTTTCGGAACGCGCTACTATTAATTAGCTGTAGCGATTTCTTTGCCCCGTGCTACTGCTATATCTTTCATCATTTCCCCCCGGCTTCCTACCCCGTTTCAGCTTCAATAAACAACAATTTCCAGATACTAGGTACTACTAGATATCAATTTCATAAAGCATTATAGGTACTAGGTAGTACTACTAGATATCAAATTTGAACTAAAACCACGATGAGTAATTTGGAACCGAGGGAGTACTAGATAATAATTTCATATATACTCAACATGCATCCTCAAGCAGTACAAGGTGATATCGACGACGATCATTATATGTAGTTCTAGATAATATCGACGACGATCATCATATGTAGTTCTACATGATACCGACGATGATCATCATATGTAGTTCTAGATGATATAGCCACACGCACACACATGTAGTTCTAGATGATATCGACGACGATCATCATCCTCAAGCCTGGGCGGTGGGTGTTCCTGATAGTAATTAGGATGGCCTGTCCAACACGAAGATTCTTGCCAACGAGGAATCTCTTCCACCCAACCGAGTTTAAGTGTGTGCGACCGTCTGCGTCCATGCGGTAAGTACAGGTGGTGACGGAGCCCCTTGCGGTAAGGCGTAGTCCAGCTGAGCCATCTTCATCAGGCTCGATACCACAACTCACAGATAGGTTCTTTGGCAATTTCTGAATAAGAAAAACATATAAATTAATAAATAGCCTCGCACATACTCTTGCAAATATATTTCTATTAAGTCTAGATTTCTACACTATCAAAAGACACAGTACTACGCATTTGTACTAACTAATCATGAATTCTACTAATAAGTATATATGGATTATCTACACTATTAATAGTTCATTGGATTCTACACTAATAAGAGCATGTGATCAGACTCTACACTAAAGCATATCATCGACTAGATTCCACAAAGCATATCATTGGACTCTACACTAAGCATATCATCGGATTCACTAAGCATATTATCGAATAATTTGCATTTGTAAGTATAACAATAAAGCATATATATATCATCAAATTACTACAGGAAGTACATATAACATACCATTTCATGCCGATCGACCATGGTACTTGTCAGGCGGGTCACGAATGGCACCCCGACAAAGTCATCACGTGGCGGAATTATGTCCCATAGGTTGCACACCTCCTCCTTGCTCAGCCTCATTCTTTGAGCTATGATGGCTTCATGAAGTGGGTTCTCATCATCTTCATCAAGTGGGTCCTCATTATCTTCATCATTTTCATCATCTTCATCATCTTCGTCATCTTCCACCAGGTTGAGATAAATGACAGCCAGCTTGGGTCTTTCTGCTTTGAAAGAGAAGCTGATCAACTCACCACCAGTAAGACGCATGTGGGCAAGGAAACGGGCCCATCCATCTCCTCCAATCTGCGACATATTGCATCCTTTCTCGACCTCCATAGTGTACCCCCCAGGAGCCTCAAATGTCACAGTGTCTCCTGTCAGCTTGTTGAATTTTGACCTCACATTGCATGGGACGATCTGTGTAAAAAGCAAAATGACACAATGCAGTAATGCCAACACTAAAAATAAAATAGTTGTTACATTTCATCTAATTTCTTACCGCCGCATGACGAAAACTCGGCTGGAAGTAGATGCCGAACAGCTTGCCAGTTGCAAGGCTGCTGGTGCACCTTGACTTGCACAGTCGACATAGTGGTGGTGGTGGTGGCGCCATTTTCCTAAAGCAATATAAGCAAAGGATTAACGATTCACTTCACAGGAAAGAAAAACAGTAGCATGTGATATTTTTGGTTCTTCCTCAAGAAGCAATTTTATGGACAAAGCATTTCGGTGGTACCTATTGCCGAAAAAACTTTTCACAAATATCTACCAAATAAGGGTACCAACTACCAAGACATTTCATCTTATCTGGCCCCTATTGCCTAAGATAATTGATTAAAAAAACAAGTGGAAAATTTAACTAAATTGGCACCTACATTTTGCCAAAAAATAACTTATTACAAAAAAACAAAAGCATCTACCTATCCATGTACAGAAAAATAACAATAAAATGGCGCATACTAAATCAACTAAATCAACTAGCCTACTAAATCCACTAGCATACTAAATCAACTAAATCAAAATGTTCCAAATCAACTAAATCAACTAGCCTACTAAATCAACTAAATCAAGATGTTCTAAATCAAGTAAATCAACTACATACTAAATCAACTAAATTAAAATGTTCTAAATCAACTAGCCTACTAAATCAAAATGTAGCAGGGAGGAGGGGTTGTGGATGGAGGAGGGAGGAGGGAGAAGGAGGGGCGACTCGAGGAGGGAGAAGAGAGTAGGACGGAGGAGGAAGACGGGGCGAGGAGGGGCCAGCCGACAGTGAGTGGAGGGAGGACAGAGAAAGAAGGCGGAGCGAGGAGGGGCCGGCCAGCGGCGACTAGAGGGAGGACGGAGGAGGAGGCTGGTACTGAGTCCAGCGAGGAGGAGGAGGTGGCGGCGGTGCAGATCGGAGGAGGGGCGACGGGGGAGGACCGGCGTGGGGGGTTGAGGGGGAGATCGAGTGAGTGTGAGTGTGAGTGGATCGGATAGGTCGGAGAGTGAAGGAGATGGAATGGCTTAGCAGTAGCGCGCTATAGCAAAAGGCGCTACTGCTAAACGACCTAGCAGTAGAGCCTTTCACAAAGAGCACGCTACTGCTATGTGTCAGCATATAAAAATAGACATCAAAAATACATTGATCATCAATGATCTTTTTGTGTACAATCTGATTTGTCAATATGAGTCCTCACCAGTTCAAGAACGGCTAAAGACTCATATTGCGGCCACAAATTTTACACATAGAGTTCAATGAAGACCAAGTGGTTGTGAAAGTTTGAGAAGTAACATTTTTAAGGTGGTACAAACTCTCTTCATGAAGCGAGGTGGGACTAAATTTTTTAGTAAGCTTAGCAGTAGCGGTTATTGTGTAAATGCGCTACTACTATGGTCCCTAGCAGTAGCGCTCTTCATGCAAGCGCGCTGCTGCTAGAACTAGCCTCGCAGCGGCGTCGTGGCAATTATAGCAGTAGCGCGTCTTAGAGTGGGCGTGCTACTGATACATTCATTTCAGCAGCGAGGTTTGTGCGCGAGCGCTACTGCTAGTTAGCAGCAGCGCCTAATTTTAAAGCGCGCTGCTGGTAAGATTCTGTGTATAGGCTTTTCCCTAGTAGTGTGTGGGTCCCACTGGACCCACAGGTCAGGTTTGACCTGGTCAGCGAGTCTGTTGACTGCCGACGTCATCAACACGTCATGCTGACGTCATTTTTCCTTTTCTATGAATTTAACTAATTTCTAGAAATGCTTTAATCTTTGAAAATTCATAGAAATTAAACCGTAACTCCGATGAAAATGTTTTCTATATGAAAGTTGCTCAGAAAAATCCCACGAATCCGAATGCGTGGTCCATTCACCTGTCACATGCCCCTAGCATGCTGAATATGGAACCGTCCCCTCTCTTTCATCTGTCTGGAATTCGTCTAACGCCGGGGATTCATCCTCGGATGTTTATCCCCTCCGTCTGCAACGTGTAGTACTACGTTAGGGCAACCCTAGCTCTGCCTATCGTCATGTTATGCCTTGTGATGCATTGTTTGCTCTGTATTTACTGTTTTCCCCCTCTTCTCTCTGGTAGACCCCGAGACCGATGTTTCCCCTGTGATCGACTACGTCGACGACGACCCCTCCTTGCCAGAGCAACCAGGCAAGCAAAACCCCCTTGAGCATTCCAATATCGCCCATTTCTTTCCCTCTCATGCTTGCATTAGAACTGCTACTGCTTTCTGTATGATCCTACTCTGATGCTTAGCCTGTTGTTGTTACCTGCTTTCATGCCTTACCTGCTTATCCTAAACTGCTTAGTATAGGTTGGTTAGTGATCCATCAGTGACTCCCACCTTGTCCCAGTTGCCCCGCTTTATGTTCGATGACTTGATCACGTGATCGATGTCCAGGCCCCGACACCGCACATCACCCCCCTAGTTCCCGGGGCGATGGCCCATGACCCCTGGGGGCATAGGTTTAGTCCGGCGTGCTGACCTCTCTATTAAACCTAGGTCGGGTTGCGGCGTATTGTTTGGCCAAGGCCGGGCATGACCCAGGAAAGTGTGTCCGGCCGGAGTTAATCGAGCGTGGTGGGTAAGTTGGTGCACCCCTGTAGGGAAGAAAACATCTATCGATAGCCTGTCCTACGGTAACGGACACTTGGAGTTGTATCCTGATCGATACAACTAGAACTAGATACTTGTGATGAGAAATGGATTGTGATGAGAAATGGATAGTATGGCTCTGGGATTTCTTTCTCACAGGAAGTCGAGAAAGGATCTCTAGCCGAGGTTGATAACACTTCTACTACTTTACTTTATGCTACTCTACCCCCTCCTGTTGCTACAAGATGGTGGTTTCCAGATGATGCTAGTCTTCGATAGGCTAGGCTTTCCCCTTCCCTTCTGGCATTCTGCAGTTTAATCCACAGATACAACCCATTCCTTTGATACAGATGCATACTTAGTTTAGATCTGATGTAAGTCTTGCGAGTACTTTGGATCAGTACTCATGGTTGCTTTCCTACTTCTTTTTCCCCCATACCCGATTGTTGCGACCAGATGACGGATCCCAGGAGCCAGACGACGCCACTGATGACTACTACTACCCGAAGGATGCCTACTACTACGTGACGGCCGCTGACGACTTGGAGTAGTTAGGAGGCTCCCAGGAAGGAGGCCTTGCCTTTTCGATCAATGTTGCTTTTGTGCTAGCCTTCTTAAGGCAAAACTTGTCTAACTTATGTCTATACTTAGATATTGTTGCTTCCGCTGACTCTTGTGTATCCGAGCTTATGTATTCGAGCCCTCGAGGCCCCTGGCTTGTAATTTAAAGCTTGTATTATTTTAATTTGTGTCTAGAGTTGTGTTGTGATATCTTCCCGTGAGTCCTTGATCTTGATCGTACACATTTGCGTGTATGATTAGTGTACAATTGAATCGAGGGCGTCACAGTTTCCTCACTTGTCACAGATGGGCTCGTTCCCGTGGGAAGAGCACGGACCCTGGATGCGCTCCATGTTGTCGCGGATGGGCTCCTTCCCCTTGGAAGAGCACAGCTGTAGGGTGCCCTCCCTGATGTCAAAGACGGGCGCTTTCCCCTTGGAAGAGCAGATGGGCTCTTTCCCCTTGGAAAAGCTGGAGAGGATGCCCTCCTCATGGTCGCCATCAATGAGGTCTGACTTGGAAGCTATGGGTCCCAAGCCAGTGTCGCGAACATGTCCTTCAGAAATGACAAAAAGGGCTCAATGGCGATGTAGAATGGGAAATTGTTGACAACAATCTAGAGGAGATCAGCGGCGGGACCTTGGATGAGATCGACGGCATTGAACCCGAGGGGTTGGGGTGGGCCACTTAACCTGTGACATAGCCCGCCTCAGGTTGTTGTTGTTGATGACCTCGATGTCGTAGCCGGCGGCCGAGACATGCCCGCATACTGTAGCCCGCTGCTTGAGTGCATGTCGCCAGTAATGGTCGTCAGCTTCCTCAGCGACATTGGGCGAAGAGACCGCTATACACCTCTTTTGGGCCAGTCGCTCCTCGAGCTCCACAGGAAGTGTAGCCGGGCTTAGGCTGTGATGCTCTGGAGTGGGGGATGGGGATGGGGATCTGTGGGAAAGGGTTGTTTGGCAGGCGTCATCTAAGAAACTCAGGGCGGCTTGGGTATGGAGATCGGTGGGTAAGTTGCACGGGCAAACCGACAGATGTTAACAATGGACGCCTT
>NC_041384.1:420611133-420612018 GCF_002162155.2 Triticum dicoccoides
TTTCGAGCGAGGGAGGGAGTGTGTGTGCGCACGCATGCACGAGGAGGTTTTGGTGCATGTGTGTGTGTGGAGAGGGCACGGGGTGTTTGAGGAAATGACGCGGGTATTGAAAATTTTACTACGTGGGAGTCAAACGCGAGAGTGAAATGCCAGGCTATTGAAAATTTCGATGATAGTGCATCGCACACAGTCCGGAGATAACAATCGTGTGTTATGAAACAAAAAACCCTCGAGGCGGGCAGATATTTTCTAGGGATGCAGGAGGGATTGGGAACAAGAAACATCGCACACGGTCCGAAGATAACAACTGTATGTTATGAAACAGAAAAACCCTCGAGGCGGGTAGATATTTTCTAGGGATGCGGGCGGGATTGGGAACAAGAAACATCGCAGATGGTCCGGAGATAACAACCGTGGGTTACGAAATAGAAAAACCCTCGAGGCGGGCAGATATTTTTGAGAGGGGGGGCCTCATGGAGCCATATGTACCGTGCGGACGTGTGTGTGGCAGGAGCACCAGCGTGGCACATGGTTAGTTTGAGTGAAATGTGTCTGTTGCGTCATTCGACTTGTCTAATGTTCATAAATTTGGCGAAAAATGATGCGGGAGAGGGTCAGAACACGAACACACTTGCATGTGGACCAAATTTATGTATAAAAAGGGTGGTTCGATTTTCAAAAACCAAATGCAACATCGATGTGGCACCTCTCTCGCAAAGCGCGCGGTATTGCTTGCCCCCACCCCTCCCCCCTCGTGTCAGCATGAAGGGAATCCTAAGCTATGAATGCATGCCCCCTCCCCCCCAACCGAGGTTCACCTAGCAAAGTGCGAAGTAGCTAGCAGCCCCCCTCCCTCGTGTCGACACGAAGGGAATCCTAAGCTAT
>NC_041384.1:420612256-420658532 GCF_002162155.2 Triticum dicoccoides
CAGCGGGCCAGAGAGGCATATCTCACCAAGATGGATCGTAAAACGGACCAAGAATAATCCACCTTGGTCATACAACCTCTCTCTTGTTGTTGGTCAAAGTGATGGTCATCCATGCGACCTCGGAGATGGGCTAGCTCGCCAATAATCACGCAAGTAGCTAGTCCCCGAAGACAACCATTGCATGTGTGTGGCCCAAACATATGTATGGAGAGGTGTGTTTTTGAGTAACAATGGAACAACTTTGATGTGGCACCGTGATTTCGAACTAGAAATCCCCACACTGAGTGAGGGTTAGGTTGACGATGCATATGTATGTTACACCACACTTCAAGCCAACGACGGGGATTCATGCATGCGTGCAGAGTATATGCGCTCAAACTTAAGGTCTGAATCTCACCATGACCTATACTACGATAACACGAACCAAATGAAGAATCCGCCATGGTAACCTATCTTGTTGTTGGTCAAGGTGATCATGGATGTCCACATGGGCCCACGAATATATAGGCTTGTCACTGATAACCATGCGAGGGAGTATATCGTTCGAAGGCAACCACTACATGCATATGTATGGAGGTGATGCGTGCATGCATGTTTGAATACCATTTCACAACATTGATCTAGCGTGTGCGTCAAAAATCATACACTAGCTCCCCACACAGAGCAAGATCGGTTGATGATGTGTCATTGTACTAGCCACTTCGACTCGATGGGAGGGATTCATGCGTACACATGCATGTGTGTGTGCTCAAATTGTATCATGCATGTCATCCTAGAGCAAAAATAATAATACCCTCCTAAGTCAAATTAACCTCTCTTGTTGTTAGGCAAAAAGTAGTGATGGACCAAGCGGGCCCACAGATGGGAAGCATCGATATCGCTGATAACCGCTTAAGTGGGTGCGAGAGGACAACCACCATTGCTTTGCATGTGGGCCAAACATATATATGTTGAATACCCAAAATGCACAACTTTGATGTGCCGCGTGCCTCAAAAACCATAAACCATGCACCCACACAGAGCAGGTTCATGAAGCGTACTACATCTGATGGTCCCCTTCCCCCCTCTTCACCGCATACTATATGCTCCTTCCATAATATATGTACAACCCAAAAGAATCCTCGTCGATGGTGAAATCAATTAACCTCTTCAGATGTAGGTCAAAGTGATGCATGCATGCATCAACGATGGCCTCGTGGGCCCACAGATGGAAGCGTCACACGTGAGTGTCCTAGCTAGGATAACCACCACGTGCATGCATGTGGGCCAAAAAGGTGTTGTGCGATGTTTGAATAGCTAATTTCACAATTTTGATGTGGCACGTGCCTCGAAAACCAAAAAGTCCCGACACTGAATGAGGTGTACTTGTTCACGGACGTGTACGTACAGTATATATGCTAGTCCCCTCCCACCTCTTCGACGCGTACTATATACCAGCATAACACAAACAAACAAAATTCTAACTTGCTGGTCAAATCAACCTCACTGTCGGCTATTCATCAAAGTCATGGACGATGACCTCGCGGGCCCACAGAAAGCGTCACACGCGAGTATCAAGTGTCGTGTAGGACAACCATCGACTGCATGTGGCGAAAACATGTATGTATGAAAGGGTTATGTAATGTTTTAAATAACGATTTCACGGCTCTGATGTGGCACCGGCCTGCCTAACAAAATGGCCAACCCACACGGTGGCTCACAACTCATAGTGTACTGTGAGCCACCCGCCACGCCCAAACGCACACACCCACACCCACACACACACCGCGAATCCACCGAAACTATGATGAATGTTAAATTAATTATCCTGCGTTGAACATATGTTACCAAAGGAGGGACATTTTAATTTCAAAAAAAACACAGAGATCATTAAGACATTTTAGTACATTAATTGATTGATTTTCTACGGGTATATTGTGCAAAAATCAAATTTGAGCTACATGCATGCTACCTCTTGAGCATGTGTTGGCTTTCCCTTGAAGAGGAAAGGGTGATGCAGCAAAGTAGCGTAAGTATTTCCCTCGGTTTTTGAGAACCAAGGTATCAATCTAGTAGGAGATGATACGCAAGTCACCTAGTAGGAGATGATACGCATGATGTAGAGGGATAAACTCAAGCAATATGATATAAACCCCATCTTTTTATCCTCGATGGCAACAATACAATACGTGCCTTGCTACCCCTACTGTCACTATGAAAGGACACCACAAGATTGAACCCAAAGCTAAGCACTTCTCCCATTGCAGGAAAGATCAATCTAGTAGGCCAAACTAAACCGATAATTCAAAGAGACTTGCAAAGATATCAAATCATGCATATAAGAACTAAGAGAAGAACCAAATATTATTCGTAGATAAACTTGATCATAAATTCACAATTCATCGAATCTCGGCAAACACACCGCAAAAAGTATTACATCGAATAGATCTCCAAGAACATCGAGGAGAACTTTGTATTGAGAACCAAAGAGAGAGAAGAATCCATATAGCTAATAACTATGGACCCGAAGGTCTGTGGTAAACTACTCACACATCATCGGAGAGTCTATGGTGTTGATGTAGAAGCCCTCCGCGATCAATTCCCCTTTGGCAGATCGCCGAAAAAGGCTGGGATCTCACGGGTACGGAAGGTTGCGGTGGTGGAAAAGTGGTTTCGTGGCTCCCCTGATGTTTTTAGGGTATAAGAGTATATATAGGCGAAAGAAGTACGTCGGTGGAGCTCCATGGGGCCCACGAGGGTGGGGGCGCGCCTACCCCCCTGGGCGCTCCCTCCTATCTCATGGATGCCTCATGGAGTTCTAGACTTCCACTCCAAGTCTCCTGGTTTGCGTTTGTTCCAAGAAAGATCCTCGCGAAGATTTCGTTCTGTTTGGATTCCGTTTGATATTCCTTTTCCGCAAAACACTAAAATAGGCAAAAAAACAGAAACTGGCACTGGGCCTCCTGTTAATAGGTTAGTCCCAAAAATAATATAAAAGAGCATATTAAAGCCCATTAAACATCCAAAATAGATAATATAATAGCATGGAACAATCAAAAATTATAGATACGTTGGAGACGTATCAAGCATCCCCAAGCTTAATTCATGCTCGTCCTCGAGTAGGTAAATGATAAAAAATGAATTTTTGATGTGGAATGCTACCTAACATAATTTTCAATGTAATTTTCTTTATTGTGGCATGAATGTTCAGATCCAAAAGTTTCAAGACAAAAGCTTAATATTGACATAAAAATAATAATACTTCAAGCATACTAACCAAGAAATTATGTCTTCTCAAAATAACATAGTCAAAGAAAGCTCATCCCTACAAAATCATATAGTTTGGACATGCTTCATTTTCGTCACACAAAATGCTCCAATCATGCACAACCCCGATGACAAGCCAAGCAATTGTTTCATACTTTAGCATTCTCAAACTTTTTCAACTTTCACGCAATATATGAGCGCAAGCCATGGACATAGCACTATACGTGGAATAGAACAGTGGTTGTGGAGAAGAAAAAAAGGAGGAACATAGTCTCACATCAACTAGGCGTATCAATGGGCTATGGAGATGCCCATCGATAGATATCAATGTGAGTGACTAGGGATTGCCATGTAACGGATGCACTAGAGCTATAAGTGTATGAAAGCTCAACAAAAGTAACTAAGTGGGTGTGCATCCAACTTGCTTGCTCACGAAGACCTAGGGTAATTTGAGGAAGCCCATCATTGGAATATACAAGCCAAGTTCTATAATGAAAAATTCCCATTATTATATGAAAGTGACAACATAAGAGACTCTCTATCATGAAGATCATGGTGCTACTTTCAAGCACAAGTGTGGAAAAAGGATAGTATCATTGCCCCTTCTCTCTTTTTCTCTCATTTTTTTGTTTGGGCCTTTTTTATGGCCTCTTTTTTCATCCGGAGTCTCATCCCGACTTCTGGGGGAATCTTAGTCTCCATCATCCTTTCCTCACATGGGACTGATACGTCTCCAACGTATCTATAATTTTTTTATTGCTCCATGCTATATTATCTACTGTTTTAGGCAATATTGGGCTTTATTATCCACTTTTATATTACTTTTGGGACTAACCTATTTACCGGAGGCCCAGCCCAGATTTGTTGTTTTATGCCTATTTCAGTGTTTTGAAGAAAAGGAATATCATACGGAGTCGAAACGGAACGAAATCAACTGGAGAAGTTATTTTTGGAAGAAAACACACCTGATGGACTTGGACCTCACGTCAAGGAAGGAACGAGGTGCTCACGAGGGTGGGGGGCGCCCCCCCTAGGGCGCGCCCCCCTATCTCGTGGGGCCCTCATGGCTCCCCTGACGTGTTTCTTCCGCCTATATAACTCCATATACCCTAAAACTTACATAACACAATAGATCGGGAGTTCCGCCGCCAGAAGCCTCTGTAGCCACCGAAAACCAATCTAGACCCGTTCTGGCACCCTGCCGGAGGGGGCAATCCTTCTCCGGTGGCCATCTTCATCATCCCGGTGCTCTCCATGACGAGGAGGGAGTAGTTCTCCCTCGGGGCTGAGGGTATGTACCAGTAGCTATGTGTTTGATCTCTCTCTCTCTCTCGTGTTCTTGAGGTGATACGATCTTGATGTATCGCGAGCTTTGCTATTATATTTGGATCCTATGATGTTTCTTCCCCCCTCTTCTCTCTTGTAATGAATCGAGTTTCCCCTTTGAAGTAATCTTATCGGATTGAGTCTTTAAAGACTTGAGAACACTTGATGTATTTCTTGCCGTGGATATCTGTGGTGACAACGGGATACCACGTGCCACTTGATGTATGTTAAGGTGACCAACTTGCGGGTTTCGTGACATTGGGAACCTATGCATAGGGGTTGGCGCACGTTTTCGTCGTGATTCTCCGGTAGAACTTTGGGGCACTCTTTGAGGTCCTTTGTGTTGGTTGAATAGATGAATCTGAGATTGTGTGATGCATATCGTATAATCATACCCACGGATACTTGTCGTGACATTGGAGTATCTAGGTGACATTAGGGTTTTGATTGATTTGTATCTTAAGGTGTTATTCTAGTACGAACTCTAGGGCTGTTTTTGACACTTATAGGAATAGCCCAATGGATTGATTGGAAAGAATAACTTTGAGGTGGTTTCGTACCCTACCATAATCTCTTTGTTTGTTCTCCGCTATTAGTGACTTTGGAGTGACTCTTTGTTGCATGTTGAGGGATAGTTTTATGATCCAATTATGTTAGTATTGTTGAGGGGACTTACAATAGTGAAAGTATGAACCCTAGGCCTTGTTTCCTAGCATTGCAATACCGTTTATGCTCACTTTTATCATTTGTTACCTTGCTGTTTTATAATTTCAGATTAAAAATACCTTTATCTACCATCCATATACCACTTGTATCACCATCTCTTCACCGAACTAGTGCACCTATACAATTTACCATTGTATTGGGTGTGTTGGGGACACAAGAGACTCTTTGTTATTTGGTTGCAGGGTTGCTTGATAGAGACCATCTTCATCCTACGCCTCCTACGGATTGATAAACCTTAGGTCATCCACTTGAGGGAAATTTGCTACTGTCCTACAAACCTCTGCACTTGGAGGCCCAACAACGTCTACAAGAAGAAGGTTGTGTAGTAGACATCAGGGACAATGATCTAATAATGAAGATCATCACACTTTTATTTACTTACAAATCAAAAATTACAACTCGATACTTAGAAAAAAAATATGACTCTATGTGAATGCCTCCGGTGGTGTACTAGGACGTGCAATGAATCAAGAGTGACATGTATAAAAAATTATGAATGGTGGCCATGCCACAAATACGATGTCAACTACATCATCATGCAAAGCAATATGACTATGATGAAGCGTGTCATAATAAACGGAACAGTGGAAAGTTGCATGGCAATATATCTCGGAATGGCTATGGAAATGCCATAATAGGTAGGTATGGTGGCTGTTTTGAGGAAGGTAAATGATGGGTTTATGGTACCGGCAAAAGTTGCGCGGCACAAGAGAGGCTAGCAATGGTGGAAGGGTGAGAGTGTGTATAATCCATGGACTCAACATTAGTCATAAAGAGCTCACATACTTATTGCAAAAATCTACAAGTCATGAAAACCAAGCACTACGCGCATGCTCCTAGGGGATAGATTGGTAGCAAAATACCGTCGCTCGTCCCTGACCGCCACTCATGAGGAAGGCAAACAAAGAACACATCATGCTTTAAATTTGTCACACAACAGTTACCATACGTGCATGCTACGGGACTTGCAAACCTCAACACAAGTATTTCTCAATTTCACAATTACTCAACTAGCACGACTCTAATATCACCAGATTTACATCTCAAAACAATTAGCAAGTATCAAACTTCTCATAGTATTTAATGCACTCTATATGAAAGTTTTTATTATACCCATCTTGGATGCCCATCATATTAGGACTAGTTTTATAACCAAAGCAAATTACCATGCTGTTCTAAAAGACTCTCGAAATAATATAAGTGAAGCATGAGAGATCAATAATTTCTATAAAATAAAACCACCATGGTGCTCTAAAAAGATATAAGTGAAGCACTAGAGAAAAATTATCTATCTCAAAAGATATAAGTGAAGCACATAGAGTATTCTAATAAATTCTGATTCATGTGTGTGTCTCCCAAAAGGTGTGTAAAGCAAGGATGATTGTGGTAAACTAAAAATCAAAGACTCAAATCATACAAGACGCTCCAAGCAAAACACATATCATGTGGTGAATAAAAATATAGCCTCAAGTAAAGTTACCGATAGACGAAGACGAAAGAGGGGATGCCTTCCGGGGCATCCCCAAGCTTAGGCTTTTGGTTGTCCTTGAATTTTACCTTGGGGTGCCTTGGGCATCCCAAAGCTTAGTCTCTTGCCACTCCTTGTTCCAAAATCCATCAAATCTTTACCCAAAAACTTGAAAACTTCACAACACAAAACTTAACAGAAAATCTCACGAGCTCCGTTAGTATAAGAAAACAAACCACCAATTTAATGTATTGTAATTAACTCTATTTATATTGGTGTTAAACCTACTATATTCCAACTTCTCTATGGTTCATACCCCCGATACTAGCCATAGATTCATCAAAATAAGCAAACAACACACGAAAAACAGATTCTGTTAAAACAGAACAGTCTGTAGCAATTTGGAGGTTTCGAGTACTTCTGTAACTCCAAAAATTCTTAAAAATTAGGAAGACCTAAATAATTTGTATATTTATCGACTGTAGTTGGAATTGGTATTTTATCGCTCTCTGGTAAAAAATGAAAATTGTTTTCGTGAGCGCATACTTTCTGTTTTTTCAGCAAGATCAAACAACAATCACCCAAGAAGATCCTAAAGGCTTTACTTGGCACAAGCACTAATTAAAACATAAAAAACACAATAATAACAGAGGCTAGATAAATTATTTATTACTAAATAGGAACAAAAATAAAATTGGGTTGCCTCCCAACAAGTGCTATCGTTTAACGCCCCTAGCTAGGCATAGAAGTAAGAATAGATCTAGGTATTGCCATGATAATGATAAGGCAAATCGCGAAAACTCGTCTCATACTCCCTACGTTTAGCAGAAAGTTTTCTTTGTGGCAAGAAAAAGTAATCAAAAGGACTAAATTTAATGGGACAAAAGTCCCCAAGATCAAGCTCGGGAGGTATTGGTTCCTCCTTTGGCCCTTCATATTGCACAACCAATTCATCATTATAAGCATCCATTTGGCAAAAAGTCATGAGTCTTAGTTCAAGAGAAAAACCTAACCCATTGTTCTGGATAGCAAAATTATCATTAAGTTCAGAAAATCCTGTCAACTAGAACATCAGTAGGAACCTTTTTTCTAAGGTTTTCATTATAAGCAACATGATCTAGAGATCGTACACGCATTATGTCTTCTTAATAAAAAAGGATTGCTTCTATGGGAGGACGGTCGACATCCACCCTATAATGCGCAAAAAATTTGTTGGCCTCTTTTATTATAAATCTGAACTCATGAGCTAAAAAGATGGTAGTTGCTCGCTTAACAGAAGAATGCTCAATATTGGAAAATTCTAGAAAAATCCTTTGTATGCAAGGATGCATGTGGATAAATTGTCTTTCAAGTTCAACCACGAGCAAAGATATAGCATCCTCAAGACTACTAGTTTTATGAAGAATAGATCCGCCCATAGTGGGCAAAGCACCGGCGCAAGTAAAGAAATCTTGAATAACTCCTTTTCCAATAATATTACCACTACCAATCCAAAACTTTTTAGTGTGTAAAATAGTAGGTCCTTCATGAGGATAATCAAAAGCATCAAAGTTTCCCCCATCGTTACTACTATCCTTTTCAATGATAACCTCCCTAGTTTCAGACATGATGGCAACAAACCGCACTAAGAACGAACACACAAGAGGCAAGCGAAAAGAGACGAACAAAAAAGGGCGAATAAAATGGCAAAGGTGAAGTGGGGGAGAGGAAAACGAGAGGCGAATGGCAAATAATATAATGCGAGGGAGAAGAGTTTATGATGGGTACTTGGTATGTCTTGACTTGAGTGTAGATCTCCCCGGCAACGGCGCCAAAATCCTTCTTGCTACCTCTTGAGCATGCGTAAACCTTGAAGAGGAAAGGGTGATGCAGCAAAGTAGCGTAAGTATTTCCCTCAGTTTTTGAGAACCAAGGTATCGATCCAGTAGGAGATATGTGATAGCCTGGCTTATTAGGGATGATAGACTACTCATATCATAAGGAATTCCTTCTTTTCCGGGAGCCCATTCGGATAGAACTCCGAAGTTAAGCGTGCTCAGCTTGGAGTAGTGTCAGGATGGGTGACCGACCGGGAAGTTGCTCCTGGGTGCGCACGAGTGAGGACAAAGTGCGTAAAAAAGACTAGTATTGATCTGTGGGGCTAGTCTAGATCCCGCTAGGAGTAACGACCACCGGCGGGTGTGTCCGGGGCGTTACAAGTTGGTATCAGAGCCAACCCTCGCGGTTACACGGATGGTTGCGGACAGGTGCGTGGTCATGTTGTTCATGACATTTGTGACCCGTCGTGGCACCCGACATGGCACATGTACCGGACTGGAAGCACAGACGTTTGTGCCAAGAGGGAACATTCCTATGGCCCGACGAGGACGTCGGTTCCTCTGAGTGGGGGTGTATGTGATAGCCTGGCTTATTAGGGATGATAGACTACTCATATCATAAGGAATTCCTTCTTTCCTGGGAGCCCATTCAGATAGAACTCCGAAGTTAAGCGTGCTCAGCTTGGAGTAGTGTCAGGATGGGTGACCGACCGGGAAGTTGCTCCCGGGTGCGCACGAGTGAGGACAAAGTGCGCAGAAAAGACTAGTATTGATCTGTGGGGCCAGTCTAGATCCCGCCAGGAGTAACGACCACCGGCGGGTGTGTCCGGGGCGTTACAAGATAATATGCAAGTCACATAGTACCTGCACAAACAATCAAGAACCTTGCAACCAACGCGATAAAGGGGTTGTCGATCCCTTCACGGTCACTCGCAAAAGTGAGATATGATAAATATAATAAGATAAATATTTTTGGCACTTTTGTTGTATAGATTGTAAAGTAAAGATTGCAAAATAGTAAACAAGATGCATGTAAATAAAAAGAGATGCAATATAATAAGAAAGAGACTCGGGGGCCATAGGTTTCACTGGTGGCTTCTCTCATGATAGCATGTATTACGGTGGGTGAACAAATTACTGTCGAGTAATTAATAGAAGAGCGCATAGTTATGAGAATATCTAGGCAATGATTACGAATATAGGCATCACGTCCGTGTTAAGTAGATTGAAACGATTCTGCATCTACTACTATTACTCCACACATTGACCGCTATCCAACATTCATCTAGAGTATTAAGTTCATAAGAACAGTGTAACGCTTTAAGCAAGATGACATGATGTAGAGGGATAAACTCAAGCAATATGATATAAACCCCATCTTTTTATCCTCGATGGCAACAATACAATACGTGCCTTGCTACCCCTACTGTCACTGGGAAAGGACACCACAAAATTGAACCCAAAGCTAAGCACTTCTCCCATTGCAGGAAAGATCAATCTAGTAGGCCAAACTAAACCGATAATTCAAAGAGACTTGCAAAGATATCAAATCATGTATATAAGAATTCAGAGAAGAACCAAATATTATTCATAGATAAACTTGATCATAAATCCACAATTCATCGGATCTCGGCAAACACACCACAAAAAGTATTAAAACGAATAGATCTCCAAGAACATCGAGGAGAACTTTGTATTGAGAACCAAAGAGAGAGAACAAGTCATCTAGCTAATAACTATGGACCCGAAGGTCTGTGGTAAACTACTCACACATCATCGGAGAGTCTATGGTGTTGATGTAGAAGCCCTCCGTGATCGAGTTCCCCTCCGGCAGATTGCCGGAAAAGGCCCCAGATGGGATCTCATGGGTACGGAAGGTTGCGATGGTAGAAAAGTGGTTTCGTGGCTCCCCTGGTGTTTTTAGGGTATAAGAGTATATATAGGCGAAAGATGTACGTCAGTGGAGCTCCGTGGGGCCCACGAGGGTGGGGGCGCGCCTACCCCCTGGGCGCGCCCTCCTATCTCGTGGACGCCTCACGAAGTTCCAGACTTCCACTCCAAGTCTTTTGGTTTGCGTTTGTTCCAATAAAGATCCTCGCGAAGGTTTTGTTCCGTTTGGATTCCGTTTGATATTCCTTTTCTGCGAAACACTAAAATAGGCAAAAAAAACAGAAACTGGCACTGGGCCTCCGGTTAATAGGTTAGTCCCAAAAATAATATAAAAGAGCATATTAAAGCCCATTAAACATCCAAAACAGATAATATAATAGCATGGAACAATCAAAAAATATAGATACATTGTAGACGTATCAATGCAAGTGTGACAGTGCACCTAAATGGATTGCAAAAACACATGTGTCTCAGTGGGTGCATGTTTACTCCCCGTGCAACAAATTTCAAACATTGAGAATCTTGATTTTTAAATTCTAATACATCCAAAACTTATTTGAAGTTCATGAACTTATTGTGTTGTCATATGGACACCAATACAAAGTGGCATTGTACTTTTTTTGTCAAATTTGAGACCAATTTTGATATAATCTTTATCTAATTACAAATGGGAGATTATTAATAATTGGGAACCAATATCCCAAATAGATTATTTATTCGAACCGTGAGTGTTAGACCAACAATGGATACGTGCCATGCTTCGGTTAAGCAATAAAGCGACAACATTAATCATCCAAATAGAAAAACACTATATGTGCCACCGCGTGACCCGTGTGCCACGCGAGCGGGCATGAGTTGACAGGACGCATGCGAGCAGTCTGCCGCGCAGGCATGCGTGCAGGTGCGTGAATTGACGGAGGTGTGCTCGCTGCATAGTGTCATCGGGAGGCGTGCAAGTAGCTGTGTGAAATTTTGGTAGGCATGCCAGCAGTCCGATGCGCAGGCTTACCGGGAGGCGAGCCATCGGTTTGAACGCCGCCCGCCTCTCTCCCACAACTCCCACTACTCCATATTAATGGTGCGCCCGAGCGGTCGCACCCCCCATCCTCGCCACACACACAGAATCCTCTCTCTCCGCTTGCATCCTCGATGCCGCTCTCTATCCTCAAAGTCGTCGGTGTATGAGGATGCCGCCGAAGCACCCCATCGGAGGGAGTGGCGACGGCGGGGCTGCTAAAGCACCAGAGCATGGCGTGGAGATGGAGAAGGAGGTTGCCGTCACCGCCGGCGAGTTATCGCTGCACCCTGATGTCATCGACAGCGTCAAGCTCCCACAGCCGGAGGCGGAGTTCCACACCGAGTCTGGTGACGACCCCGACAACGACTCCGACTGCCACTCCGGTGATGACTCTGATGACCACTCTGACGACGACTCCGACGACCATCCGACGACGACTCCGACGACGACGGACAACTGGTTAGTCATCTATACCCATTTATGTGTCAAATAGATCATAGGGTTTCTTTGGTTACTCCTGCCTTCCCCTTTTTGGAAAAGAAATCCTATGGTTATGTTCTCCCAATCCATGAAATCTGAGTAAGTTTCATTAGATCCGTGTAGTGTATTGATTGTTTGAATGGTACAAGTGATAAGTGATTAGTTGTTTCATCTGTGCAAATTATTTCTGCTAGTAATCCGACTAGGGTTAGTGTTCGTGCTTATCATTCCTAGCCAGGACTTGGTAATTGATTGTGAATAACCTGCATATGTTTGTGCCATTATTTTCTTCAAGATTGGTCTGTACATAGACGAGTGTGCTTAAAAATCAAACCATAATCTCTGGATATGTATAAATAAATAGCCATGAATTACTAATCCTACTTCACGGCATGTAATCATTGATTTGATGCCAAATTTGTTTTACTATTTGTATAGGTGTTGTCTAACGATGTGGACAGCGAGGATGAAGATGTCCAGAGGATGTACAAGAGGCAAATATTGAGGGAGCTTTATGCGGGAATGCATAATGATACGTCTCAAACGTATCTACTTTTCCTAACGCTTTTCCTCTCGTTTTGGACTCTAATTTGCATGATTTGAATGAAACTAACCCCGGACTGACAATGTTTTCAGCAGAACTACCATGGTGTTGTTTTTGTGCAGAAATAAAAGTTCTCGGAATGGAAAGAAACTTTGCGAGGATTTTTTATATCAATAATAAGAATTTCTGAAGCCAAGACCTGCCGGAGAGGGGCACCTGGGTGGGCGCAACCCACCAGGGCGCGCCCCCCTCTCCTGGCACACCCAGGTGGGTTGTCCCCACCTGGTAGCCCTGCTGACCCTGAAACCAATGCTATAAAATCCTATTTTTGGAGAAAAAATTAGGGAGAAAGAATTATCGCGATCCACGAGACAGAGCCGCCGCCAAGCCCTGTTCTTCCTCGGGAGGGCAGATCCGGAGTCCGTTTGGGGCTCCGGAGAGGGGGGTCTTCGTTCTTCGTCATCACCAACCCTTCTCCATCGCCAATTCCATGATGCTCCCCACCAGGAGTGAGTAATTCCTTTGTAGGCTCACTGGTCGGTGAGGAGTTGGATGAGATTCATCATGTAATCGAGTTAATTTTGTTAGGGCTTGATCCCTAGTATCCACTATGTTCTTAGATTGATATTTCTATGACTTTTCCATGCTTAATGCTTGTCACTTTGGGCCCGGGTGCCATGATTTCAGATCTGAACCATTTATGTTATCACCATTATATCCATGTTCTAGATCCGATCTTGCAAGTTATAGTCACCTACTACGTGTTATGATCCGGTAACCCCGGAGTGACAATAACCGGGACTTCTTCCGGTGATTACCGTAGTTTGAGGAGTTCATGTATTCACTATGTGTTAATGCTTTGTTCCGGTTCTCTATTAAAAGGAGGCCTTAATATCCCTTAGTTTCCAATATGGACCCCACTGCCACAGGAGGGTAGGACAAAAGACGTCATGCAAGTTCTTTTAATAAAGCATGTATGACTATTTACAGAATACATGCCTACATTATATCGATGAACTGGAGCTAGTGTCGAATAGCCCTAGGTTATAACTGTCACATGATGAATATCATCCAACAAGTCACTGATCTAATGCCTATGAATTTATCTTATATTGTTTCTGCTAAGTTACTACTGCTATCATCACTGTTATGCTTGCTACAAAATTACGGCTATCACTATTACTATTACTATTGTTGTTGTCACTACTATCAAAACTATCAAACTACTTTGCTACTGATTACCTTGCTGCAGATAATTAATCTTCAGGCGTGGCTGAATTGACAACTCAGGTGCTAATACCTTCAAATATTCTTTGGCCCCCCTTGTGTCGAATCTATAAATTTGGGTTGAATACTCTACTCTCAAAAACTATTGCGATCCCCTATACTTGTGGGTTATCACATAACAGGCGTATTAGGACCTGGGACGGCGGCTATCGATGCCCATTTTGCAACCAGAAGCTTCATGATGCATATCTAAGTGTTCTGACGCATGCAAGAGGACGAGCCATTGGCTCCTTCAAGCAGAAGTATTCTCGCAGGGTGGCACATGGCGCGTACGCCGAGTAACTGGAGAAGCTTCAGGATCGTGACGGCATGTGAGATGAGATGTGGGATGGATCGAACCATGTACGCTTGAGTATGCTTAATGACAGTTGAACTATGTACTTACGGTTGAACTATGCCTATGTACGTGTACGCTATTATCTATGTCCGAGTATGTTAAATATTTGGTCAAAATTTGGTAAAAATTACACAGGGGGACCAATAAACCAGGACGAAGGTAGTACATCAATCATACACAGTTCCCAAAATTGGAACCATGTGCAATGACTTTCATTTTGCCTGTTGCGTCAATCACACATGGTTCGCTCTAGCAAACCGTCGCCCCAAAATTCTTTGTGGGACAGAAAACCCTCACCACCCAATTCAAAAAAGAAAAAAGAAAACCCTCACCATCCCCACGTCACAAAAACCCTCACCCCGCCCGCCACCCCCTCTAGTACATTCCCCATTCACACATACACAAGCTCCTCCACGTCTATGCCATGGCACCGCCTATCGCGGCGGTAAACACTTAGCTCGACGCCTGCTGTCACTGCCAGGCTGTTGGCAAAGCCCACCGCATTTCGCCACTTCCCCTTGCCGCCGCCTATCGCCATCGACTTTCTCAATGTTGCTCGCGGTCGACCCAGCTTCGCTCGGTTGGGGAATCTGCCGTACTAAGGGTTCTTTCTCATGGACGACAAGGTAACTAATTTAATGAGATATTATCTCATCTCTTATCCCAGTTCATCTGCCTCCTTTAATCACCCGGCGGAAATCGCTGTGAATTCATTTTTATTCGAGCTTATTTGAGGGTTTTCTTTCATTCATAGAACCTATAGTGCGCCAAACTTCAGGACTTTGCGACCTCTGCCAGAGATTCCATCTCACCATACCAGATAACTTGAGGACGCGCATGGTATGTTCAATCTCACCGTAAATCGGTTGGCATGGCCTACTTTCCTGAACATATTCTAAATATTGCTACATCTGGATAAAAGGTGCCACATGCACCATATACTTCAAAGGGGATTTTTCCCCTCTTCTTTCTATATTAGGCAAATTAATGATGTATTGTTCTTTCGATTACTCTCATATTTCCATGACATCATGTTTACCCTATCTGTTTAATTATAGATTTTTGTCCTTCAATTTCAACTGTTGTACAGTTCTTTCAATTGGGCCCATATTTGCATGTTACCATATTTTCTTTAACAATCCCACCATTTTCTGCAGCACATCTCTTGCTATGCAACAGATTATGTAGTGCACAATTTTTCCCTTTACATAGATCAAGGCTGCATGGATGTCATACTGCACACAAACCATGGATTTTCAATCGTTGCTACTGTAAGACTTGATGAACATGGTGACTCCTATTTCGGCACTGGCTTTTGGAAAGAAATTTCTAAATTTTATGTACTGAAAGCTGGCACTAAAATTGCACTGCACATAAAAGGGTCTGGTCATGAGATATATGCTAACTTCCCCGACAAAATCATCCGTCCAGACTTTGTTTGAAGTAAGTTTTGTTTTCAACTATCTTCATGTTGACTTGCCCAGCAATGTCAAATGAATTGTTTAGTATTAGCAACCAATAGTTATTCCCTTTTCTTACTATATTCCTACATAATAACTTCTAGTTACCAATACACTTTTCTATTGCCCCGTTTTAACTAAATATTCCCTGTACCCCATTTCTATCAGAAAGCGCCGCTGACAAGGAGACTCCGGAGGTGGAGAATGGGGCTGCCAACAAGCGGAGGTGGGGCGAGCTAGAACCGCAAGCGACTCCAGCAGGCCTAGACTTCATCGGCAGCCTCCCCGATGATATGTTGAGAGTCATCATCTCCCTCCTCCCAATCAAATATGGGGCGCGGACAACCGTCCTTTCCCGACGGTGTCACCCCCTATGGAACTCCAGCCCTCTCGAGCTGATCGACACCCACAAGCTCTGCCATGGCTACCGCAAAAGCTTGGACGCGTTCTCCAAGATCCTCGGCAGTCACCTTGGCCCAACCAAAGGCCTTAGAATGGCCAAGTTCTGTTCCAACGGCAAGGACCGAGTCAAGCTTGACGAATCGTTCTGATCCCCCGCCCTAGATCAGCTCGAGGAGCTCACTTTTGATGATGGGCATATGCGGTCACTGCCAACGTCTGCACTCCGCCTCGCGCCCACGCTGCGTGTCACCAAGTTCAGTAACTGCCATTCCCCCCCTTATTGACGCGCCCGCTCTTATTCTACCACGATTGAAGCACCTCGAGCTCGTCGTCGTCTGCCTCTCAAACGGTGACATGGAGCGCCTGTTCCGTGGTTGTACTGCACTCGAGTACCTTCGTCTTCAGGCGATCAATGGGTTGAGTACCTTCCACATCACCTCCATGACTCTCCGGACTATTTACGTGTGTTGCTGGTGCGGCAGGAAGACATCACAAGATGTGTACCACGGTATGGTCATTGAGGACACACCTGCACTTGAGAGATTACTTGTAGTTGATCAAGAAGGTCCAACAAGAATCAATGTCATTTCTGCACCGAAATTGATAGTGGTGGGCTACTCGTCTGACAAATACTCCGAACTTGTTATTGGATCCACACCTGTTCAGGTACAACAACCGCCTTCTACCTCTCCTTCTACAAATTAACATTATTTCTAATTTTGAAGATGTTTGTTCGTCTGTCATTCAGAAAATGATTCCGACAAGCTTGACCTCGAAACTACGCACAGTAAAGGTCTTGGCACTAGAATCTATCGGCCCCAATCTGGAGCAAGTTGACAGTTTCCTGAGATGCTTTTCGTGCCTGGAGAAGCTATATATTGAGGTGATGTTCCTTTCCTGTTAAATGTTAACCATAAGGGAGTTCAATTTGTGATACCTTTTTCCAAGTTTACAATGACAATCTACTACGATTTCTGAAGGTTCTTTTGGAGGATTTCAGTACATACATGCCCCCCATATTGGTTGCTTGATCCATATGGTTACAATCAATAAGCATTTCTCATTTTGATTCATTCGTACTAGTTTTCTTAGGGAACTTTCCATCCACTCCAACCTCTTATGAAGAAGGCTACATTTTTCTAGAATGTAATCAAATGCCCATGTTAATCATGCCAGATCGAAGATGGCATGTTAGTGCATTTTACAAATCCTGCAAACCAAATAGGCATGTAGTAATGTTCAAAACTACATGTAGGCACTAACATGTTTTCTTCTTTTGCAGATAAGATTAGGCCCAGTGGTGGATAATGTGATACAATATAACAAACACGTCGAATGCCTAGATCTGCATCTCTCAGAAATTACTTTGAACTCCTACCGAGGGACCTTACCATAGATTATATTCGTCGGGTTCTTTGTTCTTAGAGCAAGGGTGCTAAAGGAAATGAGGTTTGCCCTACATTTATTTTGCAAAAATGAATGGTTTGTTGATTAGTGCCGGCGCCTGCGGCAGAATGGAGTAGGCTCCAAAAATGCTGAATTTCATTTGGGAACTTCAGATGACAGAGTAATCGGAAGTCATCATGTCAACCCCATACATGACTTCTCAGTGGCTGGCCCCTTTACAAAAATTGTGAGGTTTCGAAACCAGACTTACAAGCGGTGATATTAGTTTGAACCTCTCTGATATCCATGTTCAGCGGATCAGCTCGAGCATTTGCAGTTGATGAGCTGAATTTCATTTCTAATATCAATTTGAACCTTGTAATCTTCGAATTTGAACCTTGTAATATTTCGAGCTTTTGTGGTACAGTAGTTGAAATGGCATCGTATGAGACTCGTATATTGCTAGCACTATTTTGACCTTAATATGCAATGGTCTTAGATTTTATTAACCTTTCTCGAATATGTTTACCTTGTCGATCTCACAGCACACGATATGTATAGCTAACTCGACTACGATCTTCGACATTATTACACACAGTTGGTTTCTTCCACCGTGTGCACTGTAGAGAGCAGAATTAATTATCGCACTCGAGTGTCCATCAACACCCTTCTGTGTAACTTTGACCTCATCACCCACGGGTAAACTTATGACCGAAGTCATTCCACAAACTTTATTTTTACAAAGCTTTTTGCCAATAAACGCCCATAATTTGTCCCTCTTCTAGCCGACGCATGGCAAAACTAGCCGGGCAGGAAGCTTGCACGGTAAACAACACGGTAGCGTGGGAACAGGCTCAGTGATGATACATTTGGCACCTCTTCGAGCCCACGTGTGCGATGTTGTGTTGTCAAGCGTGCACTGGAATCCTCCGCTATGAACGCCATGACAAGACGTGACGATTACAGGCCGGTCGGCCCCCATTTATTATAGCGGCCATTTAACCCTTGTGTATCTTCAACCTTTCGATCGCGCCCCACCATTGCAAGAAGCACGCCCACCATGAGAAATTCTTAGAGGGTATCCTGCGCGGCTCCAATGGCGCTCCGAGCGGCTGCCGACGACGAGCAGCAGTTCACCATGTGTGCCGTGGTGGACACTCACAGAAGGTTCATGGACCTCTCGGTGGTGTACACCAACGAACCGGTCTGGGTGGAGCACTCCATCCACATCATGGAGGTGTTGCTTGCCGAGGAGAAGTACAACGTGGTTGGGTTCGACCTCGAGTACACCATCGCTCGTGTTGGGTCTCGTCCCAAGGTCGCCGTCGCCCAGATGTGCGTGCGCCGCCACGTCCTCGTCTACCACTACTGCTTGGCCACAAGGCCTTGTGAGTGTTTCACTAGGTTTTTCAATGGTCCCCACTACATGTTCGCTACGGTGGACATCACCAACGATGTAAAGGCGCTCGAGAATTCGGGCATCGCCTGCCAGAATCTTGTCGACATCTAGGGCCAATACAAGATCTGGGGCAGCAAGGAGCATGAGAAGGACTCACTGGTTCACCTCGCCGAGGCCATCATCGACCCCTACTACAGAGACGTGAAGGATTCATGCAACAAGGGCAAGCGTGCCTGGCACTTGGCCTGGATGGAGAAACTCGACAAAGCTCACGTCGTGTACGCGGCAAAGGAGGCGTACACGAGCTACGACATGTACGGGCGGATCGTTGACATGAGGAAGGCCTCCTTCCCCAAAATGGCTCGGGATCCAGCCGGAAGCAGAGCAATGGCAAGCGTCGTTGCAACAATAAGTAGATGATTAGATCCTCGTTTCTCCTACTTTAGTATGCATGTAATTGCTTACTTTGGTGTGTGAAAATGTTATGTGTGTAGTCACTTGTGTAATTGTATGCTTAATTTGGTTATGCAATGTTGTCTTTTTAAGTATATATGTTGATGCTCTGTAAACAGAGCGTAGATGTTGTGCGGACAAAGAAAATCACATCGCACACGGACAAAACAATGGAACCCGTCGGCGATGTTTTCATCAATCACTCACAATTGTATACCAGCAATCATTTGCTCACAACACACATGGCTTGTTAGCAGTAATCGTCTGTGTTGTTATCGGTCTTAGCACACGTTTCAGATTATAGACCTGTTTGTCGCGTATCACACACATCTTGTTAAGTTGAACCATTTCCGTCTTCATGTCTCAACGCAAATAGTTCATCCGAGTGAACCGCATGTCATATATCGCACACACCTTGATCTGACTGACCGTTTCTTTTGTGTTGCCTAGTCACAAACAGTTCATCCGAGTGAACCATACGATGTACATCGCACACACCTTCATCTGGCTGCCCGTTTCTTTTGTGTTGCCTAATCACAAACAGTTAATTGAGTTGGACCGTACCGTATGCCCTACATCGCACACGCAACTAAATCTGATCTGTGTTTGATGCATCCTCCATCCCAAACGTTTTGCACATTCTTTGCCTATTTTTTTACACCGCCGTTTGCGATTATGGCATCGCACACTGTTTCGTGGAAGGGTCTCTGATCGTAGTGTCGCGTTAGCAGCATCCTGCAGTAGTGTGTACCTATGAATCGAATAATGCATTGGTTGTTTGAATGGGATGGATATGAATAAAGCTATAGCATACATTCAATTCAAATTCAAATCTGGTACAATTTGAAATAGCAGCAATTAAATTACGGTGAAATTACGCTCTCCAGGTCGTTACGGCACACACGGTTGGTAAACACAAATGTTTGCAATATACACCATAATTCGAGACGGTTCACATAGAGGAAACGTGTGCAAGCATGCACACAGTTGTCGTTTGCAAAGCGTGTGCGATGCCATACAGTATCACAAATGGTGCGGGCAAACTAAATGTTTGCGTTAGTTTCCTTATCATACACGATTCGCAACCATGAACTGTTTCTGATGAAGTATGCATCATAAACGTTGCACCACAGAATAGCGTGTATGATAGTTGTCATGTACGATGGTACGACGTTTTGTAATCTTGTCTGACACTCGTACGACAATTAGCTAATCTTCTTAATTACTTATCGCATACGGTTTGGGAAAAACAAATGTGTGTGATTGTATGCTTATCATACACGTTCTATCATACTGAACCGTTTGTGATAGGCCGCGCATCGTAAACGTAGCACCACAGAATACCGACTGCGATGGCAATGCGAGCACAAACGAGTAGGAGTACTGTATATGCATCTTGGCTCTCTATTCCCGACGGTTTCTGGGTCGTGTGGCAAGGACCCCCCTATCGCCGTCACTCACTGGGCGACGGTTCCAAATGCCGTCACAGAAAGGCTTTAAAACCGTTTGTATAGCACCGACGTGTACCAGTGACTCACTCTTTTACAAGGAACATTTTTCTTCAATATTTAACACATATTTTGCACAAATTTTAAGAAGTGCATTTTTTGAAATCGAGAACATTTTTTTAAGTGAACAAAGTTTAATTAACGTGAACAATTTGGAAAACATGAACAAAAAAATAAAAAACTGAAACTTTTTTGCAATTGCAATTTTTAAAAAAATGAACAATAATTTAAAAGATGAACAAAAAGTTAAATGAAGTGAATATTTTTCAGATTATAAAAAAAATCGATTCCCAATCTGTGTTTTTCAATGGTGAATGATTTTTTAGAAACATGAACAAATTATTTTAAAAATGTGAATATTTTTAAATTCGTGAACAAATTTTGAATTTTGAACAATTCATTTGAATGGTGAACAAATTTCTAAAAGTGAACAAAAATTAACATGAACAAAATTTTAGAAATTATGAACAATTTTTATGAATTGTGAAGAATTTGTACAAAAAGTGAGCAAATTTTGAAAATACAAATAATTTTGGAAAACATGAACTAGATTTTTCAAAATTATGAACATTTTTCTGAACATGCAAATAATTTTAGAAAACGATATACAATTTTTGAAATAATTAACATTTGGAATTTTGAACATTTTGCGAAAATGTAAATAAAATTATGAATTTCTGAACAATTATTTAAACTCAAGAATTAAGGTAACTCAAAAATAAAAAGAAATGTAACAAAGAAAAGGAACAAAAACAAAAAATAAATCAAAAAGTAGAAAATCGGAAAACGAGTAGAAAACGAAAGAGAAAAATACAGGTTCACGGGCCAAGAAACATTTCCCCGAATAAGGGATCAATAGCGAAGCTGAACCATTAACATGGGAAAATTGTGAATTTTTTTAAAGTGAACAAAATACGGAAAACATGAACAAAAAAATTAAATAGTAAACATTTTTTCAAATTGCAAGCAAATTTTAAGAAGTGAACCAATTTTAAAAATAATAGATTTAAAAATAAATGATTAAAAAAGGGATATTTTTTGAAATTGTGAACAAATTTTGTTTTCAAAAACATTTTGTGAATGGTGAACAAAATGTGAGAAATGAGATTTTTTTAAAATGTTAGCGTTTTAGAATTTGTGTAAATTTTGAATTTGGAACAATTTGTTTGAGTGATGAACAAATTTTACAAAGTATTTTTTTAAACATGAAGTATTTTTCAAAGCCTGGCGTTTTAAAATTTGAACATTTTTAAAATTGCTAACAAATTTTGAATTCTGAACAATTTTTAAAGTGAGCATTTTTTAAAAAAATGAACTAAAATTTTCAAAAATGTGAACCGGTTTTGAAATTGCGAACACATTTTGAAACCGTGAAAAAAATTGAAATCTTGATCAAAATTTGGAATTTTGGTAATCTTTTGTTAACTGTGAGAGCGTGGTTTTTGCCCTCCTTTATTTGCCCGATTTTCAGTTGGATTGATTTTGAAATTTGGAGTTTTTGAATATTTTCATATGGACATAAGCACTTGGGTACCCCTTGGCTTTCACCCAAGTGTCCCATTTCCCTCTCTAACCATCATTCCCCCTCTAGTTCATCTCAAAATGATTATTGGAATATTTTTCTTAAATGAAAAATATCCATTTCCCTCTCTTAAACCCTAGCTAGATCAATGTGCTCGAAAGGAAACCCAGTTTTTCTTGCCCATAAAAATCTGGGAAAATTCACAAATATTCTTGGAACCCTAGGGAACCCTCTTGAGAAAAAGTATTGCATAACTTTTTGGAATCTTTTTGCTACAGAAAATATTTTCTGTTCTGGACAGAAATGGTGGTTTCTACAGCAACTACCATTTTACTAGCTCCAATGTAACTGATTTTTCTTGTGCATCATCACCTTAGTAGATGATTGCTACCCTCCAAAGCTCAGCTCTCAACTCCCAGTCGTTTGACCTCAGTAACCTCTCAAAGTTACTGATCAGAAACTTACTAGGCTTGTGAAATCTTTTCTACTGCATCTGGATCCAAACCAAAGCGTGGTAACCTTCAAAACTGCCACGAACAACATGCCAGACATGAAATTTGGGCTTAGGTCGGCCTGAGGTCAGAGTTCACGCGGTGACCGCGTTCGTCCAGGTGTGCTGGCATACGGCCGACGTGCTCTGTGACGCGCCCGAGCCTTTGTTGATCGCGTGCTTGCTTCTCCGCCTGCCTAAGCGTGCCAAACCTCGCCACCATCTTCGTCCTAGCCCCCTTAACTCTCCCCTGGCACTCGCCGATGCCGGAGCTTGCCGTAGCGGGCACGGGCACGGTCCGGCCAACGAAACAGTGCGACGCGCACTATTCTCGTCGTCACCCCAATGCCCCTGTGCTTGTCCCCGTTTGCCCACAGTCCCCGTGTGAGCTCCTTCTCCTTCTCCCTCTCTCACTGATCCCGCTCGTCGTCGGGCGTCGTGTCCAGGTGTCCAGCGGCGGAGCCCGAACCCCCCTCGACGCTCGGCTATAAATAGAGCCCTTCCCCAGCCTCCTCGGGCATCATCCACCACTCCCACACACTCCACAACCTAGTAGAGAACCATAGCCTGGTCGGGCAGGCCGCGGGCCGGCGTCCCCGAGCTCGAGCTCGCCGGCGATCCCCTCGGGTCGTCTCCGTAGCTCCGGCCCCTTCCAGGCCTGGGCAACCCTTCCAGGGCCTCCGCCACTCTACGGTGGTGTCGTTCCGCCCGGTTGGAGCCCCTGGAGTCGCCTCTGCTCGCCGTCGTCTTTGTCTCCAGCGAGCACTGCTTCCTGTCTCCACTAGAGAGGACGATTCCGACGATGTCCGACTACCCCTAGCTACTCTACGGGTATGGGCATGTGCGCCTCTGTCTCCTCTCTCAATCCCTCACTCTCGTTTTGGCCAAGGAGCTCTCGTCGCCGGCGTTTGCTCTGGCGAAGCCGCGCCGCCCCGTCTCGTTTCCCCTCTCCCCCTCACCTGACTAGCGGGGCCCGCTAGTCAGCCACTCAGTACACGCGCGAAGCGGTACGAGTGGTGGCGCCCCTAGGCTTTACGCCTTCGACGTCACCCCCCCCAGTCTGTTTTTATTTAAATTCAAATTTCAGTTATATCCAGAGAGCTTCAAACAGCTATAACTTGTCAACCATAAGTCCAAATGAATTGATTATTTTTGCATTATGTTCTTTGTAAAGAAATCTAGCAGCTCACCAAAAATGGGATTTTTCCCTGCTGTCTAGATTTTCTGGTGAATTTCAGAAGGGTTCTTGATGTTTTCTTTTTGTGTTTGTAAATGTTTTCAGAGGAGTGAACACTACTCCCTCCTTCCATCTATATAGGGCCTAATGCGTTTTTTGAGGCTAACTTTGACCAAATGTTAGAGCAATAATATATAACATACAACTTACACAAAGCACATCATCAAATTTGTACGTGAAAGGACCTTTCAATGATATAATTTTCACATTATGCATGTCATGTACTATTAATCTTGTCAATAGTCAAAAGCGGTCTTGAAAAATGCATTAGGCCCTATATAAATGGAAGGAGGGAGTACACCACGACACTCAAATCAGCATAAAACAATCTGTTCGCATATGTCACCTAAGGCGGCACATTTAGTGTCGGCAAAGATCTATGGCGACAGAAATGAGTTGTCGCCTATAGTCCTGACGGGAAAGGTCTTTTCTGAGAGATAAATCTATGCCAACAGCAGTTTGATGGGCTAGATGAGATCTATGGCGATAGACAATTCTATACCGACGGACTATGCTATGCCGACAGATCATCTGACATTGTGCTATGCCGAAACATAGTGCAATGTCCATTGTTACACCGACAGTTCGTTTGTTAATGTGCTATGCCGACACATAGTGCAACGTCCAATACTTCTGCCGACACTTTTGCTACCAGGGCTCTACATTTCAGCACAAAATGCATTTACACCATATTTTCAATAAAATTACATTCGTTCAGTGCACAATACATATACAAATAATTGCACTCTTCTATTCATCACAAGACACCATTCACCATTCACTAGTACATTTATTCAACATATATTGAAAATTTGTTATCTTCACTCGAGTTTGCTACAACCATGAAGGTAATACATAAGTCGACATACAAGGCGTGTCCTGCTGCAAAATATAAAGGCTAAGCTTCTAAGAGACCAATTGTTCGATCACTTGGCTACTACAAAATACTTCCTTTGTACCGAAATACTTGTAGTTGGGGGAAACTAGTTCAAGTTACCCCAACTAAGAGTATTTTGGTATAGAGGCTAAACTTGGTAATTGAGGAAAATGAAAACACTAAAATACGGTTTAGTTTATTACTAGGCAACATCACATGCTAAGTAATAATTATCGTTTCAAAAGCAAAAGGCACGTTCAACAATAAATATCAGTTTATTGAGAATATGGTTTCTGTTTAGTACTAAGGGTACTGAATGGATGTTCCAAACATCCAATGTGAAGCTAATATTTCAAGGTTATCTCTGTATTTGTTTTCTCTGACATTGTCATATCTAAAATCTGTTGTAATAATAGGAAGAAGCGTATAGAAATGATGTAATAACAGGCAGAAGCATATAGGTTCAGTTCGGCCCTTTAACACTATAGACCAAATGTTAATTATGTAAAGGAACTGGAAGCATATTGGGCTGATTGAACGAAATGGGACCTATAAATGTTGGGTGCACAACCTTTCTTGAAATAGATATGACCAATATTTCCAACAATTAAGAGAGTCATGTTTCATATTTGGGGTTACAAATCAATAGTCAACAAGAGACGCACTTCAAAGGATACAAATTAGACTTTATACATCACTTTTAAATGTAAAAACAAAATGGTGATGCAGGGTATTGAAGGAAATATGCCCTAGAGGCAATAATAATGTTATTATTTTATTTCCTTGTATCATGATAAATGTTTATTATTCATGCTAGAATTGTATTATCCGGAAACATAATACTTGTGTGAATACATAGACAAACTAAACGTCACTAGTATGCCTCTACTTGACTAGCTCGTTAATCAAAGATGGTTATGTTTCCTAACCATAGACATGTGTTGTCATTTAATTAACGGGATCACATTATTAGGAAAATGATGTGATTGACATGACCCATTCCATTAGCTTAGCACCCGATCGTTTAGTATGTTGTTATTGCTTTCTTCATGACTTATACATGTTCCTATGACTATGAGATTATGCAACTCCCGTTTGCCGAAGGAACACTTTGTGTGCTACCAAACGTCACAACATAACTGGGTGATTATAAAGGAGCTCTACAGGTGTCTCCAAAGGTAAATGTTGGGTTGGCGTATTTCGAGATTAGGATTTGTCACTCCGATTGTCAGAGAGGTATCTCTGGGCCCTCTCGGTAATGCACATCACATAAGCCTTGCAAGCATTGCAACTAATGAGATAGTTGCGAGATGATGTATTACTAAACGAGTAAAGAGACTTGCTGGTAACGAGATTGAACTAGGTATTGAGATACCGACGATCGAATCTCGGGCAAGTAACATACCGATGACAAAGGGAACAACGTATGTTGTTATGCGGTCTGACCGATAAAGATCTTAATAGAATATGTGGGAGCCAATATGAGCATCCAGGTTCTGCTATTAGTTATTGACCGGAGACATGTCTCGGTCATGTCTACATTGTTCTCGAACCCGTAGGGTCTGCATGCTTAAGGTTTCAATGACAGTTATATGAGTACATGAGTTTTAGATGCACCGAAGTTAGTTCGGAGTCCCGGATGAGATCGGGGACATGATGAGGAGTCTTGAAATGGTTGAGACGTAAAGATCAATATATTGGACGACTATATTCGGACATCAGAAAGGTTCCGAGTGATTCGGGTATTTTCGGAGGTACCGGGGAGTTACGGGAATACGAAGAAGAAGCAATGGGCCTTAATGGGCCTTAGTGGGAAGGACCAGGAGGTGGCGCGCGCCCCTCCCAAGCCCAGTCCGAATTGGACAAGGGGTTTGGGGCACGGCCCCTCTCTCTCTTCCTTCCTTTCTTCCCCCCTTTCCCCCCTTCTTACCAGCATGTCATACTTTGGTTCGGCGGTATTGTTGGACGAAGAGGCCCGGACCGACATTACGCGTACGCTTACACGAGACCGATTCTCCCGACGTGCTTTGCACAAAGGTGGCTAGCGGCTGACAGTTTCTCCAACTTTAGTTGAACCGACTGTGGCTACGCCTGGTCCTTGCGAAGGTTAAAACAGCACCAACTTGACAAACTATCGTTGTGGTTTTGATGCGTAGGTAAGATTGGTTCTTGCTTAAAGCCCGTAGTAGCCACGTAAAACTTGCAACAACAAAGTAGAGGACGTCTAACTTGTTTTTGCAGGGCATGTTGTGATGTGATATGGTCAAGACATGATGCTAAAATTTTATTGTATGAGATGATCATGTTTTGTAACAAAGTTATCGGCAACTGGCAGGAGCCATATGGTTGTCGCTTTATTGTATGCAATGAAATTGCGATGTAATGCTTTACTTTATCACTAAGCGGTAGCGATAGTCGTGGAAGCATACGATTGGCGAGACAACAACGATGCTACGATGATGATCAAGGTGTCGCGCCGGTGACGATGGTGATCACGACAGTGCTTCGAAGATGGAGATCAGAAGCACAAGATGATGGTGGCCATATCATATCACTTATATTGATTGCATGTGATGTTTATCTTTTATGCATCTTATCTTGCTTTGATTGACGGTAGCATTTTAAGATGATCTCTCACTAATTATCAAGAAGTGTTCTCCCTGAGTATGCACCGTTGCGAAAGTTCTTCGTGCTGAGACACCACGTGATGATCGGGTGTGATAGGCTCTACGTTCAAATACAACGGGTGCAAAACAGTTGCACATGCGGAATACTCAGGTTATACTTGACGAGCCAAGCATATACATATATGGCCTCGGAACACGGAGACCGAAAGGTCGAGCGTGAATCATATAGTAGATATGATCAACATAGTGATGTTCACCAATGAAACTACTCCATCTCACGTGATGATCGGACATGGTTTAGTTGATTTGGATCACGTAATCACTTAGAGGATTAGAGGGATGTCTATCTAAATGGGAGTTCTTTAGTAATATGATTAATTGAACCTAAATTTATCATGAACTTAGTACCTAATAGTATCTTGCTTGTTTATGTTTGATTGTAGATAGATGGCCCGTGCTGTTGTTCCGTTGAATTTTAATGCGTTCCTTGAAAAAGCAAAGTTGAAAGATGATGGTAGCAATTACACGGACTGGGTCCGTAACTTGAGGATTATCCTCATTGCTGCACAGAAGAATTACGTCCTGGAAGCACCGCTGGGTGCCAGGCCTGCTGCTGGAGCAACACCAGATGTTATGAACATCTGGCAGAGCAAAGCTGATGACTACTCGATAGTTCAGTGTGCCATGCTTTACGGCTTAGAATCGGGACTTCAACGATGTTTTGAACGTCATGGAGCACATGAGATGTTCCAGGAGTTGAAGTTAATATTTCAAGCAAATGCCTGGATTGAGAGATATGAAGTCTCCAATAAGTTCTATAGCTGCAAGATGGAGGAGAACAGTTCTGTCAGTGAGCATATACTCAAAATGTCTGGGTATAATAATCACTTGATTCAATTGGGAGTTAATCTTCCAGATGATTGCGTCATTGACAGAATTCTCCAATCACTGTCACCAAGCTACAAGAGCTTCATGATGAACAATAATATGCAAGGTATGAATAAGACTATTCCCGAGCTCTTCGCAATGCTGAAAGCTGCGGAGGTAGAAATCAAGAAGGAGCATCAAGTGTTGATGGTCAACAAGACCACTAGTTTCAAGAAAAAGGGCAAAGAAAAGAAGAAGGGGGACTTCAAAAAGAACAGCAAGCAAGTTGCTACTCAAGAGAAGAAACCCAAACCTGGACCTAAGCCTGAAACTGAGTGCTTCTACTGCAAGCAGACTGGTCACTGGAAGCAGAACTGCCCCAAGTATTTGGCGGATAAGAAGGATGGCAAGGTGAACAAAGGTATATGTGATATACATGTTATTGATGTGTACCTTACTAATGCTCGCAGTAGCACCTGGGTATTTGATACTGGTTCTGTTGCTAACATTTGCAACTCGAAATAGGGACTACGGATTAAGAGAAGATTGGCTAAGGACGAGGTGACGATGCATGTGGGAAATGGTTCCAAAGTCGATGTGATCGCGGTCGGCACACTACCTCTACATCTACCTTCGGGATTAGTATTAAACCTAAATAATTGTTATTTGGTGCCAGCGTTAAGCATGAACATTATATCTGGATCTTGTTTGATGCGAGACGGTTATTCATTTAAATCAGAGAATAATGGTTGTTCTATTTATATGAGTAATATCTTTTATGTTCATGCACCCTTAGGAGTGGTCTATTCTTATTAAATCTCGATATTAGTGACACACATATTCATAATGTTGAAGCCAAAAGATGCAGAGTTGATAATGACAGTGCAACTTATTTGTGGCACTGCCGTTTGGGTCATATCGGTGTAAATCGCATGAAGAAACTCCATACTGCTGGACTTTTGGAACCACTTGATTATGAATCGCTTGGTACTTGCGAACCGTGCCTTATGGGTAAGATGACAAAAACAACGTTCTCCGGTACTATGGAGAGAGCAACAGATTTGTTGGAAATCATACAGATGTATGTGGTCCGATGAATGTTGAGGCTCGTGGTGGATATCGTTATTTTCTCACCTTCACAGATGACTTAAGCAGATATGGGTATATCTACTTAATGAAACATAAGTCTGAAACATTTGAAAAGTTCAAAGAATTTCAGAGCAAAGATGAAAATCATCGTAACAAGAAAATAAAATTCCTACGATCTGGTCGTGGAGGAGAATATTTGAGTTACGAGTTTGGTGTACATTTGAAACAATGCGGAATAGTTTCGCAACTCACGCCACCCGGAACACCGCAGCGTAATGGTGTGTTCGAACGTTCTAATCGTACTTTACTTGATATGGTGTGATCTATGATGTCTCTAACTGATTTACCGCTATCGTTTTGGGGTTATGCTCTAGAGACAGCCGCATTCACGTTAAATAGGGCACCATCAAAATCCGTTGAGACAACGCCTTATGAACTGTGGTTTGGCAAGAAACCAAAGTTGTTGTTTCTGAAAGTTTGGGGTTGCGATGCTTATGTGAAAAAGCTTCAGCCTGATAAGCTCAAACCCAAATCGGAGAAATGTGTCTTCATAGGATATCCAAAGGAAACTATTGGATATACCTTCTATCACAGATCCGAAGGCGAAACTTTTGTTGGTAAATTCGGAAACTTTCTAGAGAAGGAGTTTCTCTCGAAAGAAGTGAGTGGGAGGAAAGTAGAACTTGATGAGGTAACTGTACCTGCTCCCTTATTGGAAAGTAGTACATCACAGAAACCAGTTTCTGTGACACCTACACCAATTAGTGAGGAAGCTAATGATGATGATCATGAAACTTCAGAACAAGATACTATTGAACCTCGTAGATCAACCAGAGTAAGATCCGCACCAGAGTGGTACGGTAATCCTATTCTGGAAATCATGCTACTAGATCATGATGAACCTACGAACTATGGAGAAGCGATGGTGATCCCAGATTCCGCAAAATGGCTTGAAGCCATGAAATCTGAGATGGGATCCATGTATGAGAACAAAGTATGGACTTTGGTTGACTTGCCCAATGATCGGCAAGCAATAGAGAATAAATGGATCTTCAAAAAGAAGACTGACGCTGACGGTAATGTTACTGTCTACAAAGCTCGACTTGTCGCAAAAGGTTTTCGACAAGTTCAAGGGATTGACTACAAAATACTTCCTTTGTACCGAAATACTTGTAGTTGGGGGAAACTAGTTCAAGTTACCCCAACTAAGAGTATTTTGGTATAGAGGCTAAACTTGGTAATTGAGGAAAATGAAAACACTAAAATACGGTTTAGTTTATTACTAGGCAACATCACATGCTAAGTAATAATTATCGTTTCAAAAGCAAAAGGCACGTTCAACAATAAATATCAGTTTATTGAGAATATGGTTTCTGTTTAGTACTAAGGGTACTGAATTGATGTTCCAAACATCCAATGTGAAGCTAATATTTCAAGGTTATCTCTGTATTTGTTTTCTCTGACATTGTCATATCTAAAATCTGTTGTAATAATAGGAAGAAGCTTATAGAAATGATGTAATAACAGGCAGAAGCATATAGGTTCAGTTCGGCCCTTTAACACTATAGACCAAATGTTAATTATGTAAAGGAACAGGAAGCATATTGGCCTGATTGAATGAAATGGGACCTATAAATATTGGGTGCACAACCTTTCTTGAAATAGATATGACCAATATTTCCAGCAATTAAGAGAGTCATGTTTCATACTTGGGGTTACAAATCAATAGTCAACAAGAGACGCACTTCAAAGGATACAAATTAGACTTTATACATCACTTTTAAATGCAAAAACAAAATGGTGATGCAGGGTATTGAAGGAAATATGCCCTAGAGGCAATAATAATGTTATTATTTTATTTCCTTATATCATGATAAATGTTTATTATTCATGCTAGAATTGTATTATCCGGAAACATAAGACTTGTGTGAATACATAGACAAACTAAACGTCACTAGTATGCCTCTACTTGACTAGCTCGTTAATCAAAGATGGTTATGTTTCCTAACCATAGACATGTGTTGTCATTTGATTAACGGGATCACATTATTAGGAAAATAATGTGATTGACATGACCCATTCCATTAGCTTAGCACCCGATCGTTTAGTATGTTGATATTGCTTTCTTCATGACTTATACATGTTCCTATGACTATGAGATTATGCAACTCCCATTTGCCGGAGGAACACTTTGTGTGCTACCAAACGTCACAAGTAACTGGGTGATTATAAAGAAGCTCTATAGGTGTCTCCAAAGGTAAATGTTGGGTTGGCCTATTTCGAGATTAGGATTTGTCACTCCGATTGTCGGAGAGGTATCTCTGGGCCCTCTTGGTAATGCACATCACATAAGCCTTGCAAGCATTGCAACTAGTGAGTTAGTTGCGAGATGATGTATTACGAAACGAGTAAAGAGACTTGCCGGTAACGAGATTGAACTAGGTATTCAGATACCGACGATCGAATCTCGGGCAAGTAACATACCGATGACAAAGGGAACAACGTATGTTGTTATGCGGTCTGACCGATAAAGATCTTCATAGAATATGTGGGAGCCAATATGAGCATCCAGGTTCCGCTATTGGTTATTGACCGGAGACATGTCTCGGTCATGTCTACATTGTTCTCGAACCCGTAGTGTCCGCACGCTTAAGGTTTCAATGACAGTTATATGAGTATATGAGTTTTTGATGTACCGAAGTTAGTTCGGAGTCCCAGATGAGATCGGGGACATGACGAGGAGTCTCGAAATGGTTGAGACGTAAAGATCAATATATTGGACGACTATATTCGGACATCGGAAAGGTTCCGAGTGATTCGGGTATTTTCGGAGGTACCAGGGAGTTACGGGAATACGAGGAAGAAGCAATGGGCCTTAATGGGCCTTAGTGGGAAGGACCAGGAGGTGGCGCGCGCCCCTCCCAAGCCCAGTCCGAATTGGACAAGGGGTTTGGGGCGCGGCCCCTCTCTCCCTTCCTTCCCTTCTTCCCCCCTTTCCCCCCTTCTCCTAGTTGGATTAGCAAAGGAGGAAACCTACTCCAACTAGGAGTAGGAATCCTACTCCCCTGGCGCGCCCCTCCTAGGGCCGGCCTCCTCCCCCTTGCTCCTTTATATACGGGGGCAGGGGGCACCCCTAGACACACAAGTTGATCCACGTGATCGTTTTCTTAGCCGTGTGCGGGGCCCCTTTCCACCATAATCCTCGATAATATTGTAGTGGTGCTTAGGCGAAGCCCTGCGACAGTTGAACATCAAGATCGTCACCACGCCGTCATGCTGACGGAACTCTTCCCCGACACTTTGTTGGATCGGAGTCCGGGGATCGTCATCGAGCTGAATGTGTGCTAGAACTCGGAGGTGCCGTAGTTTCGGTGCTTGATCGATCGGGCTGTGAAGACGTACGACTACATCAACTGCGTTGTCATAACGCTTCCGCTATCGGTCTACAAGGTACGTAGATCACACTCTCCCCTCTCGTTGCTATGCATCACCATGATCTTGCGTGTGCGTAGGAAATTTTTTGAATTACTATGTTCCCCAACAGTGGCATCCGAGCCTAGGTTTTATGTGTTGATGTTATATGCACGAGTAGAACACAAGTGAGTTGTGGGCGATATAAGTCATGCTTCTTACCAGCATGTCATACTTTGGTTCGGCGGTATTGTTGGACGAAGCGGTCTGGACCGACATTACGCGTACGCTTACGTGAGACCGGTTCTCCCGACGTGCTTTGCACAAAGGTGGCTAGCGGCTGACAGTTTCTCCAACTTTAGTTGAACCGACTGTGGCTACGCCTGGTCCTTGCGAAGGTTAAAACAGCACCAACTTGACAAACTATCGTTGTGGTTTTGATGCGTAGGTAAGATTGGTTCTTGCTTAAAGCCCGTAGTAGCCACGTAAAACTTGCAACAACAAAGTAGAGGACGTCTAACTTGTTTTTGCAGGGCATGTTGTGATGTGATATGGTCAAGACATGATGCTAAAATTTTATTGTATGAGATGATCATGTTTTGTAACAAAGTTATCGGCAACTGGCAGGAGCCATATGGTTGTCGCTTTATTGTATGCAATGAAATTGCGATGTAATGCTTTACTTTATCACTAAGCGGTAGCGATAGTCGTGGAAGCATACGATTGGCGAGACAACAACGATGCTACGATGATGATCAAGGTGTCGCGCCGGTGACGATGGTGATCACGACAGTGCTTCGAAGATGGAGATCAGAAGCACAAGATGATGGTGGCCATATCATATCACTTATATTGATTGCATGTGATGTTTATCTTTTATGCATCTTATCTTGCTTTGATTGACGGTAGCATTTTAAGATGATCTCTCACTAATTATCAAGAAGTGTTCTCCCTGAGTATGCACCGTTGCGAAAGTTCTTCGTGCTGAGACACCACGTGATGATCGGGTGTGATAGGCTCTACGTTCAAATACAACGGGTGCAAAACAGTTGCACATGCGGAATACTCAGGTTATACTTGACGAGCCAAGCATATACATATATGGCCTCGGAACACGGAGACCGAAAGGTCGAGCGTGAATCATATAGTATATATGATCAACATAGTGATGTTCACCAATGAAACTACTCCATCTCACGTGATGATCGGACATGGTTTAGTTGATTTGGATCACGTAATCACTTAGAGGATTAGAGGGATGTCTATCTAAGTGGGAGTTCTTTAGTAATATGATTAATTGAACCTAAATTTATCATGAACTTAGTACCTAATAGTATCTTGCTTGTTTATGTTTGATTGTAGATAGATGGCCCGTGCTGTTGTCCCGTTGAATTTTAATGCGTTCCTTGAGAAAGCAAAGTTGAAAGATGATGGTAGCAATTACACGGACTGGGTCCGTAACTTGAGGATTATCCTCATTGCTGCACAGAAGAATTACGTCCTGGAAGCACCGCTGGGTGCCAGGCCTGCTGCTGGAGCAACACCAGATGTTATGAACATCTGGCAGAGCAAAGCTGATGACTACTCGATAGTTCAGTGTGCCATGCTTTACGGCTTAGAATCGGGACTTCAACGAAGTTTTGAACGTCATGGAGCATATGAGATGTTCCAGGAGTTGAAGTTAATATTTCAAGCAAATGCCTGGATTGAGAGATACGAAGTCTCCAATAAGTTCTATAGCTACAAGATGGAGGAGAACAGTTCTGTCAGTGAGCATATACTCAAAATGTCTGGGTATAATAATCACTTGATTCAATTGGGAGTTAATCTTCCAGATGATTGTGTCATTGACAGAATTCTCCAATCACTGTCACCAAGCTACAAGAGCTTCGTGATGAACTATAATATGCAAGGGATGAATAAAACTATTCCCGAGCTCTTCGTAATGCTGAAAGCTGCGGAGGTAGAAATCAAGAAGGAGCATCAAGTGTTGATGGTCAACAAGACCACTAGTTTCAAGAAAAAGGGCAAAGGAAAGAAGAAGGGGAACTTCAAAAAGAACAGCAAGCAAGTTGCTACTCAAGAGAAGAAACCCAAACCTGGACCTAAGCCTGAAACTGAGTGCTTCTACTGCAAGCAGACTGGTCACTGGAAGCGGAACTGCCCCAAGTATTTGGCGGATAAGAAGGATGGCAAGGTGAACAAAGGTATATGTGATATACATGTTATTGATGTGTACCTTACTAATGCTCGCAGTAGCACCTGGGTATTTGATACTGGTTCTGTTGCTAACATTTGCAACTCGAAACAGGGACTACGGATTAAGCGAAGATTGTCTAAGGATGAGGTGACGATGCGTGTGGGAAATGGTTCCAAAGTCGATGTGATCGCGGTCGGCACACTACCTCTACATCTACCTTCGGGATTAGTATTAGACCTAAATAATTGTTATTTGGTGCCAGCGTTAAGCATGAACATTATATCTGGATCTTGTTTGATGCGAGACGGTTATTCATTTAAATCAGAGAATAATGGTTGTTCTATTTATATGAGTAATATCTTTTATGGTCATGCACCCTTAAAGAGTGGTCTATTCTTATTAAATCTCGATAGTAGTGACACACATATTCATAATGTTGAAGCCAAAAGATGCAGAGTTGATAATGACAGTGCAACTTATTTGTGGCACTGCCGTTTGGGTCATATCGGTGTAAAGCGCATGAAGAAACTCCATACTGCTGGACTTTTGGAACCACTTGATTATGAATCGCTTGGTACTTGCGAACCGTGCCGTATGGGTAAGATGGCAAAAACACCATTCTCCGGTACTATGGAGAGAGCAACAGATTTGTTGGAAATCATACAGATGTATGTGGTCCGATGAATGTTGAGGCTCGTGGCGGATATCGTTATTTTCTCACCTTCACAGATGACTTAAGCGGATATGGGTATATCTACTTAATGAAACATAAGTCTGAAACATTTGAAAAGTTCAAAGAATTTCAGAGTGAAGATGAAAATCATCGTAACAAGAAAATAAAATTCCTACGATCTGATCGTGGAGGAGAATATTTGAGTTACGAGTTTGGTGTACATTTGAAACAATGCGGAATAGTTTCGCAACTCATGCCACCCGGAACACCGCAGCGTAATGGTGTGTCCGAACGTCGTAATCGTACTTTACTTGATATGGTGCGATCTATGATGTCTCTTACTGATTTACCGCTATCGTTTTGGGGTTATGCTCTAGAGACAGCCGCATTCACGTTAAATAGGGCACCATCAAAATCCGTTGAGACGACGCCTTATGAACTGTGGTTTGGCAAGAAACCAAAGTTGTCGTTTCTAAAAGTTTGGGGTTGCGATGCTTATGTGAAAAAGCTTCAACCTGATAAGCTCAAACCCAAATCGGAGAAATGTGTCTTCATAGGATATCCAAAGGAAACTATTGGATACACCTTCTATCACAGATCCGAAGGCGAAACTTTTGTTGCTAAATTCGGAAACTTTCTAGAGAAGGAGTTTCTCTCGAAAGAAGTGAGTGGGAGGAAAGTAGAACTTGATGAGGTAACTGTACCTGCTCCCTTATTGGAAAGTAGTACATCACAGAAACCAGTTTCTGTGACACCTACACCAATTAGTGAGGAAGCTAATGATGATGATCATGAAACTTCAGAACAAGATACTATTGAACCTCGTAGATCAACGAGAGTAAGATCCGCACAAGAGTGGTACGGTAATCCTATTCTGGAAATCATGCTACTAGATCATGATGAACCTACAAACTATGGAGAAGCGATGGTGATCCCAGATTCCGCAAAATGGCTGGAAGCCATGAAATCTGAGATGGGATCCATGTATGAGAACAAAGATGGACTTTGGTTGACTTGCCGAATGATCGGCAAGTAATAGAGAATAAATGGATCTTCAAAAAGAAGACTGACGCTGACGGTAATGTTACTATCTACAAAGCTCGACTTGTCGCAAAAGGTTTTTGACAAGTTCAAGGGATTGACTACAAAATACTTCCTTTGTACCGAAATACTTGTAGTTGGGGGAAACTAGTTCAAGTTACCCCAACTAAGAGTATTTTGGTATAGAGGCTAAACTTGGTAATTGAGGAAAATGAAAACACTAAAATATGGTTTAGTTTATTACTAGGCAACATCACATGCTAAGTAATAATTATCGTTTCAAAAGCAAAAGGCACGTTCAACAATAAATATCAATTTATTGAGAATATGGTTTATGTTTAGTACTAAGGGTACTGAATTGATGTTCCAAACATCCAATGTGAAGCTAATATTTCAAGGTTATCTATGTATTTGTTTTCTTTGACATTGTCATATCTAAAATCTGTTGTAATAATAGGAAGAAGCGTACAGAAATGATGTAATAACAGGCAGAAGCATATAGGTTCAGTTCGGCCCTTTAACACTATAGACCAAATGTTAATTATGTAAAGGAACAGGAAGCATATTGGGCTGATTGAACGAAATGGGACCTATAAATGTTGGGTGCACAACCTTTCTTGAAATAGATATGACCAATATTTCCAGCAATTAAGAGAGTCATGTTTCATATTTGGGGTTACAAATCAATAGTCAACAAGAGCACTTCAAAGGATTCAAATTAGACTTTATACATCACTTTTAAATGCAAAAACAAAATGGTGATGCAGGGTATTGAGGGAAATATGCCCTAGAGGCAATAATAATGTTATTATTTTATTTCCTTCTATCATGATAAATGTTTATTATTCATGCTAGAATTGTATTATCCGGAAACATAATACTTGTGTGAATACATAGAAAAACTAAACGTCACTAGTATGCCTCTACTTGACTAGCTCGTTAATCAAAGATGGTTATGTTTCCTAACCATAGACATGTGTTGTCATTTGATTAACGGGATCACATTATTAGGAAAATGATGTGATTGACATGACCCATTCCATTAGCTTAGCACCCGATCGTTTAGTATGTTGCTATTGCTTTCTTCATGACTTATACATGTTCCTATGACTATGAGATTATGCAACTCCCGTTTGCCGGAGGAACACTTTGTGTGCTACCAAACGTCACAACGTAACTGGGTGATTATAAAGGAGCTCTACAGGTGTCTCCAAAGGTAAATGTTGGGTTGGCGTATTTCGAGATTAGGATTTGTCACTCCGATTGTCGGAGAGGTATCTCTGGGCCCTCTCGGTAATGCACATCACATAAGCCTTGCAAGCATTGCAACTAGTGAGTTAGTTGCGAGATGATGTATTACGAAACGAGTAAAGAGACTTGCCAGTAACGAGATTGAACTAGGTATTGAGATACCGACGATCGAATCTCGGGCAAGTAACATACCGATGACAAAGGGAACAACGTATGTTGTTATGCGGTCTGACCGATAAAGATCTTCATAGAATATGTGGGAGCCAATATGAGCATCCAGGTTCCGCTATTGGTTATTGACCGGAGACATGTCTCGGTCATGTCTACATTGTTCTCGAACCCGTAGGGTCCGCACGCTTAAGGTTTCAATGACAGTTATATGAGTATATGAGTTTTTGATGCACCGAAGTTAGTTTGGAGTCCCGGATGTGATCGGGGACATGACGAGGAGTCTCGAAATGGTCGAGACGTAAAGATCAATATATTGGATGACTATATTCGGACATCGGAAAGGTTCCGAGAGATTCGGATATTTTCGGAGGTACCGGGGAGTTACGGGAATACGAGGAAGAAGCAATGTGCCTTAATGGGCCTTAGTGGGAAGGACCAGGAGGTGGCGCGCGCCCCTCCCAAGCCCAGTCCGAATTGGACAAGGGGTTTGGGGCGCGGCCCCTCTCTCCCTTCCTTCCCTTCTTCCCCCCTTTCCCCCCTTCTCCTAGTTGGATTAGCAAAGGAGGAAACCTACTCCAACTAGGAGTAGGAATCCTACTCCCCTGGCGCGCCCCTCCTAGGGCCGGCCTCCTCCCCCTTGCTCCTTTATATACGGGGGCAGGGGGCACCCCTAGACACATAAGTTGATCCACGTGATAGTTTTCTTAGCCTTGTGCGGTGCCCCCTTCCACCATAATCCTTGATAATATTGTAGTGGTGCTTAGGCGAAGCCCTGCAACAGTTGAACATCAAGATCGTCACCACGCCGTCGTGCTGACGGAACTCTTCCGCGACACTTTGCTGGATCGGAGTCCGGGGATCGTCATCGAGCTGAACGTGTGCTAGAACTCGGAGGTGTCATAGTTTCGGTGCTTGATCGATCGGGCCGTGAAGACGTACGACTACATCAACCGCGTTGTCATAACGCTTCCGCTGTCGGTCTACAAGGTACGTAGATCACACTCTCCCCTCTCGTTGCTATGCATCACCATGATCTTGCGTGTGCGTAGGAAATTTTTTGAATTACTATGTTCCCCAACAGGTATTATCCCAAATAATGAACAATTCTATGGTACATAATCGCAAAAATCACACTCCAAAGATTGTACTTTACATACCTAAAGTTGTACACCATAGTCCTGCTAGAGAATCTGGATACTTATTCCAATTGATGTCATAAACATAAGAACCCTGCATATGTAGGTTAACATTGTATAAGAAAAACATAGATACATAGTTTACATCCATAGCATATTGTAATGAACATCTTAGCTGCCATTTCCAATACCAAACGCTACATTGCATGAGAAGTAAACATATATAATGCTATAATTAGAGAGTCGTAACCTCAGATCTATCAATAACCAACGGATGCACACCATTGCTCTGCCATCCAGCTGTGAATGGTGCCAACATGCCATGCCCCTTAAACCTGGGAAGGTCATACTATCAAAGTTAGTACTAGCTAGTAAACTGAGCGACTTCTTCTTCCTTGCACTATCTCTCTTCTCCTTTCAAATAGAACCTGTTGTCCATCAAAATCCATGGCAGGGAAGAGCGGATCTTGCCTCAAACCACCGAAAATGAAATCCTTATGCTAGCTGGTGGTCAAATGTTCCTTTTCCCCTTCAATTAATCTCCTGTATTATCTAATTTTAGAACCCTAATTTGACCTCGTTGCCAATAATGGAGATGAGAGAGAACAAGGGTAGGCAGAGCGGGAAGATTTGCAGCTTACTTGTTGAGATCTGGAGGTATACGTGTCGCCGGTGGAGGAAGAAGAACGGCGGGCGGCTCCTCAGCAACGGACGGCGCTGCTGCTCCTCAACGGCGGGTGGTGGGCGGATGATGCTCCTCTATCACGGACGGCACCGCTGCTGATGCGGGATAAGGGAAGGAACGCCCGAGGTTTGCGATGCAGTGGCATGAGGGGACCAGCGTGCAGGCTTGGCCGGCAGCACGAAGGTTGAGGGTGGCGGCGCGGGCGCGTTAGGCTTAGGTCTGTGTGTTGTGTGTGGGCGGCAGCGAGAGGGAGGGGCGAGATTGGGGAACGATGATATTATTGGATTGGGGAAAAGTGGGTGTTTCACCTGAAGTGTCCACTGTTCTCATCCCGCACCATATAAGTATTTTGGATGGACCCACCTGAACAACCCCGACACTTTTTGTGTCCCTAAGAATCGGCGACACACAAACAATCATTAGAGTTTATATGTGCCGACAGAAATTACGTCCGCGTTTTGGCGGTGCTTTGGCGACAAATAATGTGTCATGTTCTTATATAACACTAACTCACTGTGTGTCGGTATTGTTTGGGACAAAAGAAGTGTTGGCGATTCTCACTTCTACCAACAGATGCATGTCGTCTTTGGAGTGTCGTGGTGTAGTGGAAGCTTGTCTTGAGGATCACCAGGAGGCTTGTGAACCTCATCTGCAATAAGGCAAGCCACAACAACATTTTCTTGGTGCCATTGCAATATTTGTGATTTTCCTACTTGAATAAATGAATTAATCCATGCATATAGATCATTATTGTGTTGTTTATATTCTGTTAAATGCTTGTCCAAGTTAATATGCTTACAAAAAGTTTAAAACTAACTAAGTTGGTAAAGAGACTAGAATTAATTTTTGCTATGAAAGAAATGATATGGTTATGGATATAAGTAATTAATTGGAGTTATTTTTCTTGCATAAGAAAAATGATAAAAAATTTTAGAAAAGATTTTGTTTAGTGTGAGGTTTAATCTTGACCAGAGAAGTGTCAAGAGTTGTTGATGGTTATGCTTAGTGTGGATATAGTTGACTCAGTCTTTTCCGTTAATATGTGATGCATATGTTATTGTTGCACTTCATGGCATACTATGACACCGGTTATTTTCAACTTAAGTTGAACATGATAATAATACAACTTGAACATATCGTTGACCGGGTCATGGTGCCACTGAATCAAGTTTTTCCCAGTGCAACCACATTTGCCTGTATCGGAAGGCCTTTATTCGGTCCGTTGTCATGCCTCTGGTCGGTGCCTCCAACTAGGGAAGGTTATGGGCGTGCGGTACCCTGGCCCGGTAAGCAGACATAACCTTGTGTGCCCGTTGTTGAGATTTTGGTACCGGTCCCCGTAAGGGACGTTTTGGCCACGACGGTGGTCGTTGTGTCTTTGGTAGACACGGGGCCACCCAGGACTAGCCCAGTTGGGAGTGGGTCGGAGTGGCCGAGAGAGTGTCATGGCAATGGAGGGGTTTCGTCGGAATGCCGTTGGTCCACCCGAATGGGAGTACGAGGCCATGGGTTCCATGGTGTTGGTACAGTGCGCTACCTCTGCAGAGTGTATTAATCTATCGATAGCCGAGTCCACGGTTACGGACACGCTCGAAAGTAGGTCACACCATGGATCAACTTTTAGTAAAACTTGCACACTAAGTTATGAACTCTGCACTCTTGATGATGGCGAGAAGGCCATCGGGTTGGATAAGACCAAATATTGGTCGTGGTTGTGACCGCCGGAAGGATCACTGTTTTAGATCAAGTATGGGTCGTGGTTGTGATCGCCGGAAAGATCACGAGATGTTCATAGTTAAGATTTTGAGGTTCGCACGGTGGTGATCCAAGAAGTGATCACCATTGGTAAGAGGGATTTTTCTCACAAGAGTATGATCACATCATGTTGTTTATATTGTTGCATTGTTAATAATTGGTTAATTATCATGATATTGTTTGTCATTATGTTTATGTCTGTTGTGAGCTTGCAAGTACATTCCATGTACTGACCTGGCGTGTCATGCCAGATTTCAGGAAAGCCTTGTGGGAAAGGAGTGCTATCCGAGTCTAGATCGTGTCCACATCGGTGTCCCTGTGCTATGGAGTTCCGCTACGACGTTGTTCCGCTACCGCGTAGTTGTTATGATTGAGGCCTTTATGTTCACTAAATAATGTACATATTGTTTAGCCGCACCGTGTGTGCCACTTGGCACCGTAATGTAAACTTTGATCCGCTGGCATCAATAAAGCGGTTGTTTTCTGTATCAAGATGTTGTGTGTTGCGAGAAGACATGCTCTCTGGACTGGCAATGCAGTGTAAATCGGTTGCTCTGAGCCGGGGTGCCACATTAACTTAAACAAAGTTTTAAAATTCTGAATTTGCGAAATCACAAAGAGGAAAAAAAGTAAAGAAAGAAATGAACAAAAAACAAAAATAAATAGAAAGGTAGAAAACTGGAAATGCCAGTAAGACAAAATAGGAACAACAACTTCAGTGAACCTTCTAGATGGTTTCGAAAACCGGCGAGGATCATGGGTAGGCACAAGTGGACGCGTTGGGGAGCTCGTTCTCAGCGTGGCTGTAAGAATTTGACGCTAACGGACCTCATATAGAAATGACGCTGATATGTGCCACAAGTCTGGCAGGAAGGGAGGCGCACAACAAGTCTCTATAGCAAACAGATTGTCACATCACCGCATGCATGCATGTGAGAATCTTTTTGGATTTTCAATTTTTTAAATGTTTTATCTTTTGAATGAAAAATCCGATTGAAAATCTGTTTTCATTATTAAATCCGTCATGGCGAGATCTTTGAAACCAAATCTCATATTGATATGTTTCAATGATTTTGTTTGGTTAAAAGTTGCCATGTATATTACACATAAATTGCTCTGGTGTTTGCATTGAAGTTTTCATGATATATTTCAACTACATTTTCTTCTACGTTTAAAGTAAATTTTGACATATTATAAAAAAGAAATTTAAGAAACTAAAATTGCCATGGTAAATTACTAAAATTTGCCATGATCCATGTAATAATTTTTATATGGTTCATAATTAAAATGGAATATATCGTCAATTACTTTAAAAATGCATGATTAATGACTTAAAATTTGCCATGAACCGTAAAATAAAATTGCCATGGCGAATTACTTAAATTTGCCATGATACATGCACTATAATTTGCTATGGTCCATACAAAAAATAATTTTTATGGTCAAAATACTAGAATTGTCGTGGTCAAAATGCTAAAATTGTCATTATCTACAAACTAAATTTGCCATGTTGAATTAGTAAAAACTCCACGATCCATGAATTAGATTTGCCGTGGTTAATTAACAAAAATTTCCATGGTCAATTAATAAAAATTGCCGTAAAAAGTAGTTGAAATACAATGATAGCTTTAAATCTAGAATAAAAACTGATGTAAACACTATGACAACTTTAGTGTAAACATATGACAACTTTTGGCTGGAAAAAAAGTCATGAAACATATCAACGTGTGATCTAGTTTTGAAGATCTCGTCGAGACGAATATAATGATAAAATCGGATTTTTATTCAGATTTTTTATTTAGGATAAAATATTTTTTAAGTCTGAAAACCAAAAAGATTCCTGCTGATGTCATCTATTTTGACGTGACAAAATGGATGATAATGAAGGCGTTTGGTCCATGTTGCTTCGTGCCATACGTGTGACACTTACCATTTAGGTATAGGAAACAACCCCACCCGGAGTTCAGGCCGCGCCGCCTCCTCCTCTCGACCAAGGTCAACCTGCACGACTATGGGGTCAAGCTCCACCGCGCCAACTCCCCAGATAATGATGGGAGTGAAACCATGGACGGCCACATGTACGTGTGTCGTGTCATGTCTGCGGCCAGCACGAGCCGCCAGCCGAAGGAGTGGAAGGTCAGCGGGAAGATGATGTTCCGGAGGACCCAGACCGTAGGCGCGCCAAGGTATCCAGCTCCTCTACATGGGCCACCACAGCGAGTACTGCCTCGCGGAGCACCTGCGGGCCTGCGAGGACCAGTCTGAGTCTTACGTGCTTTGACTAACCATGTTCCGTGCCAGGTATAGGGAGGACGGGGAGCCCACCACCACGGCCGACCGTCCGGCTCACTCATACGAGGTCCCCGGTGACTATGACAGGTGTTGTGATGCCCAAGCCTTCTCTGGATGTACAAAGTGCGCACTTAAGCTCTTGGACTTAGGTCGTGTTTAGTTGCGAAGTATTTTTAAAGTATTTCAAGAATACAATGATATTTTAAAATACTATGGTTTTAAATACTTTAAGGTGTTTGGCTCTAGTTAAAATTGTATAGTATTATAAACTATAGTATCCATAAAACTATAGTACTTTTGCAGTATTAAAGAAAGAGGCTGAGACCTCTTTTTAAAAAATTGAGAAACGCAACAAAGGCCTTGTCTTAGCGGTGGCCTATTACAACGATGTATATTTTGATTGCCAAACATGCCATTGTTTCCACGATACTTAAAAAACTGTTGGCTTCATATTTCTGTGTCTCTAGTCTTTAGTCTCTAGTCTCTAGTCTCTAATCTTTAGTCTCTAGTCTCTAGTCTCTAGTCTCTAGTCTCTAGTCTCTAGTACATCAATTTTTAACATGGAGTACCCGTTCACCGTGTTCTAGAAGCAAAACCTTAGCCGTCGATTTGTTACAGCAGGTGAATCTCCACTGTTTATCAATACCAAGACTCGATTATCCAACGGCTGATGTTTCCTGGATTCGCGTTGTACGGCCGCGCGCCAAAACGCTGCCAATCTGGATCTTCTAGAGTTTTCAGGGACGTGTTGTTGGCCTGCAGCCATAGCGGTCTGCTGCAGTGAGGAATTAAATATTCCAACAACGAGTAATTACATGCACAGGCTCGAACTATCTTCTAAATATCTGGACCAAGAGTACTCCCTCCGTTCTAAATATCTGGACCAAGAGTACTCCCTCCGTTCTAAATATCTGGACCAAGAGTACTCCCTCCGTTCTAAATATTTGTCTTTCTAGGTATTTCAACAAGTGACTACATACGGAACAAAACGAGTGAATCTACACTCTAAAATATGTCTACATACATCCGTATGTAATAGTCATTTGAAATGTCTAGAAAGACAAATATTTAGAAACGGAGGAAGTAGAAGCTAGCAGCCTATACTACTACAGGAGCAATTTACATCTCACGGAGTGCTACAGGCATGGAAGCATTTTTTACTTTCTCAAAAGAAGTAGCGTGCTGTAGAAAAGACTTTACACATTTTTGTTTGCAGGTGAAGAAAAGGGTGTACACATGGCAATATTGCTGGTCGCTGAGAGAAATATTCGAAAAACCTGTAGAAAATTTTGATTTTGATTTGACTTTATTATTCTTAATAGGATGTTAAGTTATTTAACACACTGTGAGGTTGAGGATACACAAAGGAAATATATTTTATAAGAAACCTCTGATTTAAAGGTGTGAAAATTACTGCATCAAACTAATTTACTATATATTTCAAATTTGAATTTTAAAAATATTTCCCAAGCATGTCAATAATAATAACATTTCTCTTGGAAAGAATGTATACTTTTTCTAAAGCATTCTCCGTATAGGAATTCATTGTGCTACTGTTGTTTGATGTGAAGAGCAAAAAAAAAGTTTCCATGAGTTCCCACTCGAAAACACAAGTACTTTTGAAATTTGCATGATAGTTTTATCATAAGATAGACGATTTAGTTTGAATGATTAGTATTGTGATTATTCATAATAATCTAACGTGCAAAGCACGTACATATTACTAGTAAACTACAGTATTCATTGTCGTCGGTATAAAAAAACTGTAGTATCGGAATATTGAGGTTTTACAAAAACATTGCTTTCAAACAGAGCCTTAGTTTGCAGTTGCACCCTTTGCGGTGCTGCTGTTCCCATACCTGAAAAGAAATATGTGAACAGAAAATTTCCACACTGCATAGTCCTATACTTTCAGAAATAATGACCATAAGGGGATTAGCTTGTTGAAATTATTGTTTTCATGGGTTATTACTTTATGCTCATGCTAAATACATTCATTTGAGCGTAAGTAATTCCTGACGGAAGTACTATTTGTTTTATTTGTAACATGTTCCATGTCTACTCTTTTTTTAACGAGCTCTCCAATATTTGCAGTTGTGAATTAATTTATAGGATAACATGATAATTTTGTATTGATTAAATGTTGGTGCCACAGAGAAATTTAGGGGAAGGACATTATAACAAGGAAATGACATGTACTCCCTA